>NC_057393.1:45165971-45350518 GCF_019320065.1 Cervus canadensis
TTTTTATAGAACTAATCACAGTTTTCATTTAGTTGGCAAAGACAACTGATATTTATAGCTAATTTCTACCATGTTCCAAGTTCTCTGAACATTAATACTCAATAATATGTAAGAAAGCAGATTTTCCTTATAGGTTATTTGGGATGTGGATTCACACAACTTTGCTGCAGGTGATGAAAGAAACTTATGAATTATTAATGTATGTCCCTCAAATAGCTACTTTTAAAGAATATATATATATTCTTTATGTATATGTATATATACATACATACATATATGTGTATATATACATACATACATATACATACACATATCTATATGTATATGTATATACATATATACATGTGTGTGTATATATATATTCTTTAAAAAGTAGCTTATATATATATACATATATATATGCATACATATGTGTATGTTTGTGTGTGGGGTGTGTGTGTGTATTTGCAAAACTGAATAACTTATTTAGATAACTAAACTAACTTTATTGTATTCTGGATATTTTATAAATGTTATGGCTTATATGATCAACTAACTTTGGTAATGATACCTTGGATTAAATATCAATAAGTTTTCAGAAACATGCAGGTTTTAGATATAGTTCTCAGTAAAATATTTAGTCTATTTGAAGCATTAACATACCTTGGCTTGGACCAATATTATCTATCTATAGGCAATGTGAGGGAAAGCAGAAAGTTCAAAAATAATATTCTACCAATAAGACCTGGAGAAGTTCGAGATAGCCTTCCCTGGGGCACACAAAACAAGTAAAGGCAGAACTATGACTAAAGTTTAGGGTCCCGATGATCTGAGCTGCCAAGCTTATAAAACCATTATAATTCAGTTTATATGTTCTATAGATTTATTGCATTTGACCTACTTTCTGACTTTTAGCATATACTTAACTTCTATTTACTTATAATTATAGATTTCAGTTGAAAAACATTTTTAAGTAAGAATCTACTCAATAAAATATTCCTACTGATGTTGCACAAAATGTGCATTTATATAAATAAATATAATTGTATATTACTTCCTGAAAAGCATCTAGTCATTAATGGAACTTCTGGTGATAATGTATTTTCTATCCTTTTCATCTGTTTATCCAACTTTAAACATGAGTTCTATGAATGCATTCATTCATTCAAGTCTTTAATTCATTATTCATCCAGACATTCATTAAACAGTTCCTTTTAGTAACTCCTAGGTACCAGATACAGTTCTATGTATTGGGATACAGCATTAAAACATATGTGACATATTAAAACTTTTATTCTCATGGTAGAAACATAAAATAGACAGACATAACATTGGATAGTGGTATGTGCTACAAAGAAAAATAAAGAAAGGTAAAGAAGCAGAGGGTGATCAGAAGGGAGTCAAGGAAGCTGTTTCTCAGATGGGGATTTAAATAGAGACCTGAATGTAGTGACCAGTTTGGAAGTTTGATGAAGACAATCCCAGTCTGAGGAAACTTCAAATGCAATGGCCCTGAAGGTCTCTGAATATATCATGCTTAAAAAAAAAAACAGCAAGAAGACAGGATATTATGTGCAGAGATGGCCAACAGAAAGAGGGAAAGGTAATTAGATTTCCAAGGATAACTTTTGTACACTGGCTTTGTAGGTAAAAATAGGTTCAACTTCAAATATGATGGACAGGCATTGAAAGGTTTTAAGAAAATTATTTTGGCTGTTTTATAGTGAAGAGAAAGTCCTAGTGAATAATAGTGGGACTGTGAGTGTGGTAAAAGTAAAAGTGGAGAGACAGGTCAGTTTCGAGCCAAGATTCTCATTTTAAAGCTCGAATTACACAACTGCAACCAGTAATAATAAAACCACCAAAACACTGTTCTAGGAAAAGGAAATATAGTTGCTCAAATAACTGATGCTTTGCACTAAGTGTTTTATGTGCTAAATCTCAATGAAATTACCTCATAACACTGGGACATGGGTACTATTCTTATCCCTAAGATTCAATGAGAAGTTTGATATACAAAGACATTAATAACTTGTCCAGAGATGAACATCTAATAAATGGTGGAGCCAGGAATTTAACTTAGTCAATCCAAGTTAAATTTCTGTGATAAACTCCAAATTGAACACTTGGTCTCTGATATAAGATGGTTCCTGAGCATCTCATCACCAAACTTCCAAATGTCCATGCTTCCTAATTGTCTAAAGCAAGAAGATAATACTGACAAGTTGAGCATTCCTGATTTATTTCTATTTGTTAACAAAGCATCCCATTCTCAGAAATGTCCAGCTTGATTCTAAGTTATATAGCCACCATAATCAAAGCTGCCAGATGCTTTTTTCTTTTTTTTTTCAGTTGCACATTGTTCCATCAAAAGATGAAGTACACCTATCAGTGTGCCTTCAATAAGTGGAGAAATCTCTCCATTTATCTGCAAACATTTACATTTCTTTGCTACTTTGCTCCAGCACCTGCAGTGCCTCATAAATAGAGGCTCTCAGCAATACACTTTTATCAGTTTCATTCAGGTCATCCAATTCTGTAATCTCCACATTGAAACACTGAAATCTATTTTGCTTCTAAATTATAATAGTGCTTATTACCTCAGAAAAACATATGTTCAAAGGAAACAGCGAGCTCTGTTGTACATATCAACACACACCTAAAAATACTCTCTAATAATGGGAATAAATCCAGCAAATAGACTGCCTGCTTTTCCTCAATTTCTAATACCTCACAAAATGAATAGGCAAGGCCCAAGTAATGGAGCAGCTACCCACAAGATCAATACAATTATGCTCAAATACGAAAAAATCTATGCACATTTCCAGAGGGTGACTATCCTTATGGAAAGTTAATTTATTCTTGGCAGAAGTAGGTTATCACTATGCATATGTACCCATTGCTTAATTTAATAAATCCTAATAAATATAATCCCTCACATAAGCACTTTTATTTGAATTCCCGAAAATAGAGATTTGTGGTAAAAGATACCTGCAATGATTTTTTTTTTAATTCCTGATATAATGTAAATTATTTATGTTGACTTTCTTCATGTCCTTAAAATTTTACTGTTTGTGAGATTTATGGGAACATGAAATAAAAGAACAAGGTAACAAAATGATAGCAAAGATATTTTCAACATTGGAAATAATTCATACAGTTCAAATAGCAAATGCGTTTCATAGAAACACCAACATCTTGATAATTTCAATAAGGTATAGCTTAGGATGATTTTTAAACAGTCTTTTTTTTTTGTCATCTTTTTTTACAGTGTGATATCTGTTAACTTGTGAGAGTGCTTTTACAACTTAGTCTGAGTGAAGATTTTGCCTGTTCACAACCAAAATTGTCATTGTTTGTGTAAACCATATGCTAGAGCTTTAGGAAGATAATTGCTGGTTAAGAAATAAACTGGCATTCTGTGAACACAATGTCTAATCAAAAGCTAAAGAACACAAGAGGGAGATGACCTTGAACTCCATGTGTCAATGGATATTCTGGGGACATAATACATTTGAAAGAATAGTGTAATTAAATGCTCTTTAGTTTGAAGAGTTTGGGTGTTCTATCACCATAAAACAATTATTTTATTAAGTGATCAACCAGGCATAGTACTTCACTACATCCCATTAGCAGAGAAAAGACCAAGTATAAAGATTCTCCCAGAGAGCTTCAAAGCTAAGACAGATACACTGACTTAGATTGATTTTGGGGGAAAACTCCAAAACAGCTACATAATCCACTGACTGAAGCATAGATATTTGTATGCTCAATTTAGGTGTATTTTCCTCAGGATGTAAATACTCATAATTCAGGAAATTTGAACGTGTTTACAGATTTTATTGCTACTGAAGTATGCATATTTCTATAGCTTCCTTTATGTTTCCATTCTCTAACTTGATGCCAAAGTGGGCTCACAAAAACCTATTTGCACAGCTGATGTCCCTTTTGGCTGTGAACATAAAGAGACTGATTTGGAACAGACTGAGTAGCCCCAGGAGAAGCTTTGGCAATGATATTCCATTACCGCCTATCTGAATCAGTCACAGTACACTAGTCAGACCTGAATTAACTCTGAGCACAAATAATCAATGGAATATGCAAATTAGACATCAGTTGACATTTTTTGGTAACATTTATTTTCAATGCCAATTTTATTTAGATATCTAAATTGGGAGGAATTGTGTGGATATGTTTTTAATCACCAAAACAAAAACACTAGATGTGGTAAACGACTGCATTTGCAGTAGAAGTCTGTTATGAAAAATTTAGCTTATTTTCCTGTTATGTATATATTCCCATGCCCAGGTCCAAGGGTTAATATACCACTCAGTTCCAATCCTGGACAGTAAATTTGCATTGAAATTCAAAAACAATTTTTTAAAAAAAGTGTGTTCTCTGGGTATGACCACTTTTACTACAAATGTATGACTTTGGTCATCAGGGCAACCAGACAAGAAAATGTCAGTGGTACAGCTCAAGACTATTCTCACTAAGATAAACAAGGACCTTCTTTTGTTTGATCCTTAGTGTCATATGATGGCAGTATTCCTTCTGTCAATGGATTCAGAGATCAGTTAAGAGTTTTATGAATGAAGAGATAAGCAAATGTCACTGAAGTGGTGACATCATAGGCTGATTAAACATTACAGCTGCAAGAGAACTTAAGAACTTCTACCCCAATGTGCTGAATTTTAGAGGTGAGAAAACTGAAGATTAATAAAGGAAAATTACTAGGATTGCCCAGCTAATGAGTGTAAGCTCTATATCTATTCAATAAAAATGGAATAATAAGCAAACTACACACACACACACACATATACATAAAGTATATATGCTATATATGTCATTAGCCATATGTCACTGATAGGAATCAGAGTCTCAGAAAGTGATAAAGAACTACAAAATAAAATGAAATGATGAAGAACTATCTCAAGATTGCAAGATCACATCATTATTTAATTGCAGATATTGCAAAGTATTACTGTTCATGTGTCAATGTGACTTGACTATCCTGCCCAGTTTCTACTCTGGATGTTGCTGTGAATGTATGTTTTTAGATGCTGGAAAGTGAAAGTCACTTAGTCATGTCCAACTATTTGCTACCCCCTATGGACTGTATAGTCCATGGAATTCTCTAGGCCAGAATACTGGAGTGAGTAGCCTTTCCCTTCTCTAGGGTATCTTCCCAACCCAGCGATTGAACCCAGGTCTCCCGCATTTCAGGCGGATTCTTTACGAGCTGAGCTACAAGGGAAGCCCAAGAATACTGGGCTGATTGGAATACTGGAAAGATTGAAGGCAGGAGGAGAAAGGGACACCAGAGGATGAGATGGCTCGATGGCATTACCGACTCAATGGACATGAGTTTCAGTAAACTCTGGGAGATGACAATAATTAGGGAGGGCCTGGCATGCTGCAGTCCATGGAGTTGCAAAGAGTTGGACACGACTGAGTGACTGAACTGAACTGAACTGAACTGAAGAATATGAAAGAGGGTAGCCTATCCCTTCTCTAGCAGATCTTTCTATTAATTCAGTTCAATTAAATCAGTTCTATTAAATCAGTTCAATTCCGGCCCAGGAATTGAACTGGGCTCTCCTACATTGCAGGCAGATTCTTTACCAACTGAGCTATCAGGGAAGCCCAACATCTATAATCAGTAGACTTTGAGTAAAGCAGATTACCATCCACAATGTGAGTGGCTTTATCCAAGCAGTTGAAAACCTTAAGGACACAGTCTAAGGTTTCCCAAAGGAGAAGCAATTCTGCCTCAAGACTACAACAGAGAAAACCTTCCTGAGTTTCTAACCTGCTGGCCTATGGTGTGGTTTTCAGACTCAAGGCTGCAACGTCCACTCTTATCTGAATTTCCAACCTACAGACATGCCCTTTATTTTTTGGATTTGCCAGCCCGCACAATCACTTAAGCCAATTCCTTTAACTCAGTCCATCCCTCCCTCTCTCTCCCTCCCTCTCCCTCCCTCCAAGGAGGAGATGTTAATAAGACTCATTATTAAGTACAGTAATGGATATCCAGTGCCTAACATACTGCCTACTCTCTGTCTAAAACTTAAGAACTCAGATTGTTAATAATTTCCCAAACTCATATCCTTTATAATATGCATGGTAGCTCTTGAAAGAAAGGAAAGGAAAAACAAGGAAGTAAGGAAGGAAAAAAGAAAGGAAGGAAGTCAATTTAGGAAAAATCTGAACACTAAACTGGATTTTCTGTCCTTATATGTTCTTTGAGGATATGTGTTATTTTTAAGGTGTTATATTGAAGCGATGGCTAACATACAATAAGTAGTATGAGTCTGTAAAATGGCTTAGCTTATATACTTTGTTTAGACAGTATTTAGTGATCAATAATAATTGAAACATTGAAAATATACTACAGCATTTGTCCTATTTGTGAAAATGAACTCTTCAAAAACTGTAATGTTAGTTCGACAAGTAGGTTTTTTGTTTTTTCCTATGCTAGCATGTATTATGTTAACCTCTGGCCATTTTAGGTTCACAGTGATACAACTCTCATTATATTTTCAACTTTTAAAAATTTGGCTGAGGAACTTTATTTCATGTAGCCCATGAAGTGAGAGTTGAAGGTCAATTAACTGCATTGTTCACGGCCAGTGGCTTCTTACTGAAGAATGCTAAGATACAACTGGGAGAGAATAACTATCTTGGTGACACTCAGTGCTATTACAGGCTAAAGAGCAAAAAGAATGATAGCTTAATAAGTTACTAAGCTATAAAATAATGTTGAACAGGGACAATAAGAATTTCAAAGGTCACTGTAGTAGACCTACACTGCAAAAGGGAAACGAAGATATCTTTGTGGTCAAAATTAATTATCTCTAGAGCTAATACTAGCATTGCTAAAGGTGTCAACACTTATCTCTAAACCTGTAAATTCAACACGTATGACATAAAACTTACCTTTCAATTTTCTAATGGTTTTACCTATATTAGAAGCTTCCGTTCACACAGAAATTCTCTCTCTCTCGGGTACACAGGCACACACACACACACATACAGTCTTCCACACACACATATCTGTGTATGCAGATGCATGCATAATTTCCATACAAATCCTCCCACACACGTAGATATTATCCCCAGACATATTCCCAAAATACATGTAACACTGGCAACACACACGTTACCAACATGAACACGCATCATGCACATATGCACACATACTCCCATGCTTACATAGACCCAACTTACTACAAAAAGAAGCAATCATAAAGAAATACATTTCAGTATCCACACAAAACTCATTAAGACATTGTTATCATACAAAGCACATGTATATTTTTTAATCACATGGAAGAAAATTTTGAGTAAAGATATTTGAATGCAGATAGGTCACATAATCTTATTCCTGTATATACAATGACATAATTGTCACTTTAAAGAGAAGAAAAATAAAAAAGAAAAACAATAGAGTAAAGAAAAAAAAAGAATCAATACAAACACAAACCTCTTTAAAATCCATCAGGAACAGCCTATGAAGGCAAGATTATAAACTAATGTGATACTATTCAAGAAACAGAGGAATCAATTGGTACAAGAAATTAATGATTTTGGGGTAGCACAAGAAGTTCCAAATTCTATTCATACTACTCAGAAATAATTCTGGGAAATTCAAATACTTTCTGACATTCATCACCCATGTCCTCAGATCCTGAGGGATAGAAATTAGAGTTCATGGAGAGGGATAATTAAAGTAAAAATTTGACTCTGGCACATTAAAAAATTCCAAGGATTCAAACTCAGCTGACCAAATGGTCAGAAATGGAGGGTATTTCCAACCTGGGTAGAATAAATGTCAAGGCTTTATAGTATATAGAATGAAATCTTCAAAGGAACAACAGAAACATGATCCTTCTCTCTTTTCCATCCCCACCCAAAACTATAGTTTCAGGTGAACTTTATCTGCAAAACACAAAAAGCATAATTCATATATGTTGAACAGGAAACTTAATTGACCCTATATCAAAGGAGTTAGACACTGGCATAAATAAGCTGTGAAATAAAATAAAAACCTTCAAAATTATACATCTCAAGAGAGATGTGAGCAATTCAGGACAGAATAAAACATTATCCCGGGGACAAAAGAAATTATCTCACCAGTAATTTTTCATACTGCCCAAGTTAGCAATATCATTAATAAATGATATTATCACTTACTATACTAAATGATAATATAAATCAATTTATTAAATACATCAACTGAAAATAATAAAAATAGATTGAATAAAGGGAATTTAAGAGCTAATGAATGGTTTAAAATGATACTAATGCAGCACTAGTAATTAACAGTATGGCAAACTGAAAATTAAATTACTGATAGAGAAAGTATTTGAGATAATCAATATAATGTAAAATAGAATGTCAAACAGAGGGAAGATAATGAGATATAGAACAGTGATATTCCAATATAAGAATAATTGCTATCACTTAGGTTAAATTAAAAAAAAAAAATGGATCCAAAAGATAATCCAAATATTTTAGGGAAATTTTTCTGAAAATAATGAATATTCGGTTTGAAAAGACAAATCATATTCTGGACAAAGTAGATATAAATGATAAGTAAAATAATATATCCACATTAAGTTATTAAATATTAAGGATAAAATATAATTTTTCATCAGTTATCTAGGCTGAAAAATCAAATTCCCTAAAAAACGAAATTTAACCAGATTTAAATTTTCCAATGTGACAATCAAGACTAGATGTTAGGAGAAAATGTCTACAAATGTATAAATGAAAGAAAATATGCCCTAAAGATATACTCAGTCAAGGTACTATTCATGTATAAACAAAACAAAAACAATGAAAACATTCTTAAAAGTAAAAAAAAACAAAACAAAACATACTGGATAATAATACTTCCGTAAGTCTTTCACACACACATACATACACAGACATACACACATGCAAATACACACTAAATTAATTAGCAATTAAGAAAAACAAGGAACTCATGAAGTATTGGAAGAACTGTGTTTAAAGAATGAAAAGTGAAAATTGAATGAAATTAAACAAGAATGAAAACTGTGCAAATGTGATTGAAAAAAATGAATGTAATTACAGCAAATTGTTACAAGTCTTAAAAAATGTAATGTGACTCACAAAATTAGGAAAAACAATAATTGACTATTCTCAAATTTTCATATCAAATAGCCAATCTATACTATGTAATATGAAAGTGTAGTTCAAACACAATGGATTTAACTTAATGATAATTTTGCAATTTTCTTATCAATATTAAATTCATCTTAATTATTATTGCAAGTTTCTCACTGCTTGAATTTTCAGTTAACTTATTTTCTTTTCTTAAACACAACAGAATTAAATTTACTATTGTAATGAAATATAGCATGTATATTATAATCCATTCTCATAAGCATATTTGTCACTCTAGTTAGACAACTACCCTTTTATTTTCTCTAACATTTATTTGTTAACAACCCCAAATTTTCTCTCTCATATGATAAAATATTGTTTGCAAATTAAACATATGTATTAAGAATCCGATTCCTGGTCAGGGAACTAAGATTCCACATGCTGAGCATGGTGGCCAAATAAAGGGTTAAGAATAGTTTATTTTTTTTTTTCATTGTCAAAATTTATTATAGTCATGCAATCTTCCCTTCTTCCAGCCCAACCACAAATTATGCTTTCAGTACCCATTACAGTTGCTCAACCGCTTCTTACTTCAACCTTCCCCCCCACCACCTCATTTATTACTCAAGAACAATTCCTTTAAAAAGTTCTATCTACAACTGTGTTCAAAATGACCAAAATGAAGCAAGTCTTGGGTCACTTAGCATATCTACATGCCTCATAAGAGCCATGCATATGTAGAATAGGATGACTTGCTCTGGAAGAAAGAAAAGGCATGCTCACAGCAGTGTTATGTAGTCAAAGCCAAGCTATGAGGTTCTTATTTGTCCGATTAGAGGTACATTCATCTGGACCTCAGATTGACATCTGGAATGAGTCCCTCAGCATCCTCAGACCATTTTTCTCATCAGTGATCAAGAATAATTTAAAGAACTCTCATACATCCCCTCACCTGAATATCCACTTTCTCCAAGTATCCAGCTAATCTTGTAGTCATCTCTTTTTCTACCTGTGTATGTATCTATAGAGATGTCTAGACTCAAAATTATCTGATGCAAACCATGTTTATTTTGATATGACACAGTACATTGGTTCTGCACTGCTTAACCTCATTTTAATGAGCATATATAATTTTTACCACAAGGAGTAGGTGAGAATTAAGAGAATAAATCATGTCACAGGTGAAGAACTTTAATTATACCAAGGAACTTGGATTTGGTCTCTTTATGTTACTACAAAATTCATGAACTTTCTTTGTAATTTCAAATTTGTAAGGCAGCTGAAAGGGGAACAGAGAATTCTGTGTGCATTTATGTATGGGAGAAAGACAGACAAGTGAGGCAAGTGAGGAAAGACAGAAAGAAAGAGACGCAAATAGAGGCAAAAAGAGTGAGAATGAACAAATGAGAATTATTTAATATTACAGTTTCACCCCATCCGGGACTGTTCTTAGCATCCTCTCCTTCTATAAGATCTTTTCTTCAGGTACCTTTCTGAATATCATTGTCTTTGGTTCTAGTAACTCATGTTTAGTAATTTGCCTTTTATTTTCACTTCTCAAAGCAATGAAGTTTTGATAATGAATTGCAGTTCAAACCCCAGGAGAAAATTTAGTCATTAAATCCTATAAGGACTCATCCAAGGTTCTATTTTGAAAATATATGTTATGGAATTCAACTAAGATATCTCTTTCTAGATTTTTGATGTCAGCAAAGATTAGGAATAATGTGAAATGTTCTAACTAGATACAAAACCAAACTGATCTTAATATGTATGCGGACTTTACAGTTGTGAACATGTTTATAATTCCTGACCCAGTTTCTATAATTTCACAAAAGAACCTCTTGTTTATTTCTGCATATAATCAGTGAAATTAAACTTTATATGATATTACCTCACATAAACAAATATATTTAAAGTACTAGAACATCATTTGGATAGACTCAACTATTTTACTTTTCATAGCATAGAATTTGACCAGAAGATAGAGTATTTTAACTATTTTTATAGCCAGTAGTTGTCATCCAGAAACTTCAGAGTAAATTAGGTTTGATACTGCTCAAGAAGTAGGAAGGCAGACACTATTGAGAAAACAAACAAAAAACAAGTACAATGGCTTGACATATAAATTTAATGAAAGTTGACGATTGGAAAGAAGAACACAGATACTATAGCTGAAAGGCAGTTCATTACCAGTTTTTATAATCCTTACTGAGCCAGGGAAATCTAACATGCATTTCAAATAGTTTTTGAAATGTAATACTGGAGCCTATCTCCTCAGCAATATCCAGAAAACCCTTAAAAGTAATATAAGTAAAGCTTTCCTTTCATTGTTTTTGCATCATTTAGTTTCATGAACTTCAGGGAGAACTGAACAAGTAGAGATGTGCCCTGCCCGTTGAAAAAATAGCTAGGAAAATAATTGGCATCGTGCTTCAAGGGAGACAGATTTGAGCCAAACAAAGGTACATCCTATATTAATATGTGAGCTTAGAAACCAGGCAAGCCTAACGCTGCCAGACCTCTGGGTCAGAATATTAACATTTCTTTCTGGCGTGGTACAGCTGGAGTTGAATGCAAATGAATGTATTTATAATTAGAAAACAACTTAATTATGATTTGTAGGTGTCTGACAGGCTGACATCTGATCTCTACTTACTCTTTCACTGGCTTAACATTATTTTTATGTCCTGAGATATATAACTCAGATGGAAGGTTTTTGCTTATCGACTCTCCACTATTCTAAGGGTTACTAGGCTTTTCTGTATCTATACACTTACTAACTTGACCCCTATATTTCAGAACTTCTGTAACAGAGTGAATTTCATTAAACTATTGTGAGGATTGTTGAAAGAACAAAACTTGTTAAACAAATTTGCTTTAATAAATGCCATAAAATTACCTGACAAACAATTGAAGTTTCAAAATATTCCCTGATGTATCACAAAGGATTAACACAAGAGGATCAGGGTTACGAGTCCCCAATTTGAAAATACATGTAAAGTGAGGATAAGCAAAAAAAAAAAAAAAAGGCATTTTTATGTCTTGTGAGTATGAAAACAAGAAAATAGTTTTAGTACAGAATATAGTATACTTATTCCAGAATATTATACTGGGGTCACCATTCATACATATTTCAATGTTATATTACCAAGATAAGAAAAGTACAATTTAAAGGAAAGAAAAGTAAGTCTATTTATTCAACCATTTGTCACTAAGAAGAGCTGATTCAAGATGAAGCATGATGTTATCTAAAGGACAATTTCATCTGGCATCCATATATAACGAACTTAGAAGAAGTGTTATATTATTTAGATGACTTAGAATGCTACAATAATATTAGCAGAAATCTGAATTTTTATGAAGTGTGTGTTGGTATGGGGGGAGACAATGTGGTAGAGAGAGAACACAAACTGCTTTTGTTGAAGTAAATTATTGTAATTTGATGGAGATAACGAACTCAGTGTTGCACCTCTGGTAGAACCGGAGCCATGCCATTTATATACTCTCATTCTTAAAACTGAGAAATTCAGACATGTGTCTCCATAATGCCTACATACCTTTGCTTTCATAGAACTCTCCCTCTGGTGGAAGCATCAGAAGTTAGACAAAGATATAATTTGAGGAGATAATGGAACTCAGGAACAACACCTCTGGTGAACCGGAGCCATGCCATTTATATACTCTCATTCTTAAAACGAGAAATTCAGACATGTGTCTCCATAATGCCTACATACCTTTGCTTTCATAGACTCTCCCTCTGGTGGAAGCATCAGAAGTTAGACAAAGACTTCCCTATGATTTTTTTTTGAGGAATGTGTGAAACCCCTACACACCTCCAGCAATAGTGGTAACACTATTAACATTAGGAAGTTGAGAAACAAATTTCAATCTTATTCCATCAGAGTAAATTATTAAAACTCTCAGTTCAATTCAGTTCAGTTGCTCAGTCGAATCCCACTCTTTGAGACCCCATGGACAGCAGCATGCCAGGCCTCCCTGTCCATCACCAATTCCCGGAGCTTAACCAAACTGATGTCCATAGAGTCGGTGATGCCATCAAACTGTCACATCTTCTGTTGTCCCCTTCTCCTCCTGCCTTCAATATTTCCCAGCATCAGGGTCTTTTCTAATGAGTCAGTTCTTCCCATCAGGTGGCAAAAGTATTGGAGTTTCAGCTTTAGCACCAGTCCTTCCAATGAATATTCAGGGTTGATTTCCTTTAGGATGGACTGATTGAATCTCCTTGCAGTCCAAGGGACTCTCAAGAGTCTTCTTGACCACACAGTTCAAAAGCATCAATTCTTCAGCACTCAGCTTTCTTTATAGTCCAACTCTCACATCCATACATGACTACTGAAAAAACCATAGCTTTGATTAGACAGACCTTTGTTGGCAAAGTAATGACTCTGTTTTTTAATATGCTGTCTAGGTTGGTCATAGCTTTTCTATGACCAAGCATCTTTTAATTTCATGACTGCAGTGACCATCTGCAGTGATTTTGGAGCACCAAAAAATAAAGTCTGTTACCGTTGTTATTGTTTCCCCATCTATTTGACATGAAATGATGGGACTGGATGCCATTATCTTAGTTTTTTGAATGTTGAGTTTTCAGCCAACTTTTTCACTCTCCTCTTTCAATTTCATCAAGAGACTCTTTAGTTCTTTGCTTTCTGCCATAAGGGTGGTGTCATCTGCATATCTCAGGTTATTGATATTTCCCCCACCAATCTTGATACCAGCTTGTGCTTCATCCAGCCCAGCATTTCTCATTATGTCCTCTGCATATAAATTAAATAAGCAGGGTGACAATATGCAGCCTTGACATACTCATTTCCTGATTTGGAAACAGTTTGTTGTTCCATGTCCAATTCTAACTGTTGCTTCCTGACCTGCATACAGATTTCTCAGGAGGCAGGTCAGGTGGTCTGGTATTCCCATCTCTAGAAGACGTTTCCACAGTTTGTTGTGATCCACACAGTCAAAGACTTTGGTGCAGTCAGTAAAGCAGGAGTAGATGTTTTTCTGGAACTCTCTTGCTTTTTCAATGATCCAGCGAATGTTGGCAATTTGATTTTTGGTTCCTCTGTCTTTTCTAAATCCAGCTTGAATATCTGGAAATTCATAGTTCACATACTGTTGAAGCCTGGTTTAGAGAATTTTGAGCATTACTTTGCTAGCGTGTGAGATGAATGCAATTGTGCAGTAGTTTGAGCATTCTTTGGCATTGCCTTTCTTTGGGATTCTAATGAAAACAAAACTTTTAAATCCTGCGACCACTGCTGAGTTTTCCAAATTTGCTGGCACATTGAGTGCAGCACTTTCACAGCATCATCTTTTAGGATTCGAAATAGCTCAACTGGAATTCCATCACCTCCACTAGCTTTGTCTGTAGTGATGCTTCCTAAGTCCCACTTGACTTTGCATTCCAGGATGTCTGGCTCTAGGTAAGTATTTACACCATCGTGGTTATCTAGGTCATGAAGATCTTTTTTGTATAGTTCTTCTGTGTATCTTGCTACCTCTTCTTAATATCTTCTGCTTCTGTTAGGTCCATACCATTTATGTCCTTTATTGTGGTTTGGTATTCCCATCCCTTTAAGAATTTTCCACTGTTGTTTGTGATCCACACAGCCAAAGGCTTTAGCATAGTCATTGAAGCAGAAATAGATGTATTACTTTTAATTAACATATTTTGAAGAGATTTGTATATTTAATGTAAAAGCAAACCAAATGGATTTTATAAGGGGTTGTTTGAATAAGAATTTTTAGAAAAGGGAAAGTCTTTTTATTTTCCCCCAGGGTGCCTATTTACCTCCAAGTTGTGTACTGTGTCAATTTTATAATTTTAAATGATATTTGATTTGTGATTAAAAAAAATCATAGTTGCAAAATGGATTAACTATTTCTAAATTGCCATAACATATCTGTGAGGAAAAGGATTATCTGGTGTATGTGGAGCAGTGTGTGCACCCCACAAAGACTGGCTGAGAGGGTACGCAGATACTGAAATGAATGGAAATCCACTCCCCAGTGTTTGCACCCTGAGTCGAGGATGAGTCAAGTTAAAGAATGGTGTACTTTTTATATTATTGTCTCACCAAAAGGTTGCTTTTCTGAAACTTAGCCAAAGATGCTATTGATGCTAAATACTTTATTGAATAATGCAGTCAAAATTCTGCATATGAGGGGTTAGTGAATAGCTAGGGCCTTATGAGAGGATTTATTATCTATTGTGTTTATATTCTTTATGAAGTCTCAAAAGAATTCTATGTGGCTGCCCAGAATGCCATGTTGAATAGAAAGAAGGACTCTCACTCTGTTGGAGTTCATATTCAAGTGGATAGAGCAGTGTTTAGCACAAACAGGGGTAGAATGTAAACCATAAGAAAAATGAGACAAACAGCACTGAGTATAAGAATAAAGATACATGATACTGTCTTTAACACACTATCTTTTGGAAAGTTCAAAATGACTTGAAGTTGACCCGAAATAATTAACTTCCTCAATATTATATTTCAGCTACTTCTAATGCCCAAGGACTAGGTAAGCAACTTGAAATAGGAATTTTTCTAAACTGCAGAAATCTTACTTGAAATATATTTGGAAGCTAATGATTATATAGCATTTACATAGACAATCAAGCATATAATATATTTTCTAAGAAATATTCTATACAATTTTGCATATTATAGAATAGTATAGTAATTTACTGCACAGTAAATGTCAATATCAGAGAAAATCTAGCTATGGCTGAAAGTGTTGTAACTTGATTGATGAGGTTATTAACTGTGTCTCTAATACAACCACTATCTCAAGCTGACATACTATAAGATAAAGCTTCAATTTACTTAAGTCCAGGTAATGGTGGTAAGTATTATTAACATTTTCTCTTTCATTACTCTGAAGTTGGAAGAAATGGGTGACAATCAAATAAAAAAAGTTCACAAGGTCAACTATTTAAAATATGTAAATGTGTGTTTGTATGTGTTGGTGACCTGCACAATTACGGGTTCTTCAAGATCTGCTAAATCTATGATGAATAATGTAGAACAAATGAAAACTCCTTTCTGTACCAACTTGAGGAGGATCTAATTCTTTCATATATTTTAGAAGGAGGGTCATTGAGGCAGGAAGGGATAAAAAAGATTATCAACAAAGTAATTTCCAGCAATCTGTCACCAGGTCATCATTCCAAACTTAAGTTTCTCTTAAAAATACGAAAAATATGCTTTTGCTTATCATTTGATTTCTAACAGTGTAGTTGTTTTTGTTTTTTTTTTTTTAATAGGGGTTGCAAGGAAAGAGCCTTGCAAGGATATATTGTTACTGCTAATGAATCGACCTTGGCATTACTTCTCTTCCACCTGTATCCAATTATCAAGCCAAAGCCCCTTTCCTGCCAATACACTAATTGCTTTAGGTGACAGGTCTGTTAAATGATCCCTGCCCAAAATGACTACCTCTTCAAGGATTAAAAAAAAAAAAAAAAGATATAAAATTTAGTTAAAAGCTACCAGAACAGATGTGGATATTACAGAGCATTCAGGTCTGATATAATATTAAAGGTACATACCACTTATATATTATGTAATATTTCATTCTGATTTTACCCTTACCATTTATCCTACTTTGCATCAAAGCTAACTGTTTGAAAGACAATTTGTGTGACGTTTATTGTATAGAATTTAGGTCTCAGCTTCAAATCACTGAACATCCCTGAATAGTTAGGTCATTGAGCTACCCTTTCAGGATTTTATTAACTGCTTCCTAGCTCTGTGTGATTCCTTTTGAATCTCTTAAAAATTCAGACTTTATTTGACCTTCATGATTCATAATCATGAAAACTAAATCAATTTGTTTGCCTTGTGCTATAACTTTAATGTCTGGAATCAAAACTTTACAATCTCTAAATGTAGTCTTAAAAAGAGTTTGAAATAGTGCATTACTTTGATGTATTATTTCACATGTATACTATAGCATTAATTTAAAATCTCATATTTGAATTTATTTTCTAGAATTATAGTGTGTTATTTTACTAACATTTTATCTTCTCTTTCCCTTTAAGATCAGTTTTGTCTTTATAGTTTAGTTTCACTCTAAAGAGTTAAAACTAAACTCAGAGTTACACTGTTCTACGTGTTTATACTATCTACCTGAAATCTGAGAAACAGCTGGTTATTCGCATGGAATTAAACTGAATATTGAAGGTGTTATAACAATTGAACACCATAAAACATGTTCAACTATACTCTTATTCCTACTTCTTAGTAAGTTGCATACCAAAACTATATTAATTCTTTACTCTCCTGCAACAAATTGTGCAAATTAGACCATTTAGGCAAATCAGAGAGAGAGCTAGCAGAAGGATGGGTGGGTGGGGAGGTGTGTGTGTGTGTGTGTGTGAATAAAATACTTACTGAGCACCTACATTTATTTCTTTCACCATAATATATACCTTGTAGTATTAGGTTTAATTCCCCTGACTCCTTTACAGATGCAAAAACTGATGCTCAGAAATTTTAAGAAAATTGCTCAAGGGGCAGATTGCTAACCCATGGCAATAAAAATTTGAATACACTACTATCTGGTATCAATCCCATGTACTTTATACGATACAATACCGATCCTGATAACAAAACTACTACAATAAATTAAATGCTTTTAGCACCTCTTCTGTGCTTATATGATCCTACAAACCTCAGTTCAGTTCAGTCGCTCAGTTTTGTCTGACTCTTTGTGACCCCATGGACTTCAGCAATCTTCAAATTACCTACAAACCTCAAGTACATTTATCTCATTTAGGCTTCAGAAATCTGTTATAAAACTGAGACATCAGGACTAATTTAGACAGGGAGGTTAGAGGAGATTTTGCTGAAAAAGGTAAAATTTAAGCTGAGTTCCAAAGCATTATTAGGATTTAGCCAAGGGAATACTAAAAGAAAACTGAAAGAAATATACTTCTATGAGAAAATACTATGTAAAACTATTTAATGAGCCATATGACATTAATACCGCCAGATTACAAACTTTTTTTTACTGCCTACACATCCTAATTTGTTATCTGCAATTTTTAAATCCAAATTATGTTGGGGAATTTATTTTTGCAAAATTACATATTTCTCCTTTGGTTATTAATATGTATAGTGAGTACATTTATTGTTGTTTCTGAATACAATGTTCAGTGAAATATATAGTAAAGCTTAGTAAATTTTACCTTCTATTTTTAATAAGAAAACTGTACTTATTGAATTTCCATCATGGAACATCTCAGTCTTTAGCAAGCACTTAAATCCTCACAAAGATTTTTCTATGTCTTCTGCTTATATTTGAGCCCTGGGATCTGAACTGTTGAGTCAAGTCTTTGTGAGAAAGGATGTCTTAATTATTTTATCTGCTTCCTTTTTATCTTCCTCACCCTCTCTCCAAGTCTCTTGGCTGTTACTCTCTGTTCCTTCTGTGACTAAATGTGAAGCTCGAATTTTAGGCCATTAGTAACAGCCAATGTACCCACTGGTAAATGGACACTTGTATCTCCAGTTTATTCTGCACTTTCTCCAAATGGCCATTTTCCAAAAAAAAAAATCTGTACTGGATCAGCAGGAGCTTTTGATTCATAAGCCATCCATACACCAAAAATAAAAATCACTTTCTCATTATTGATTACTTTGATCATGTGTGTATATTGTATATTTTCATTTCAAGTCAAACACCCTTCAAATCATATCAGTTGGATGGTAAAATGAAGTTGATTATAAGTTCCTCAAAGCAGGAACCTTAATTCATGTATATTTGTAGCTCTGCTGCTGCTGCTGCTAATTCGCTTCAGTCATGTCCAACTCTGTGAGACCCCATAGACAGCAGTCCACCAGGCTCCTCTGTCCCTGGGATTCTCCAGGCACAGATACTGGAGTGGCTTGCCATTTCCTTCTCTGATTTGTAGCTCTAATATTCATCAAATATTTATAACCTGATTGAGGTGATGTGCAAAAAAAAAAACCAAAAAACAAAAGGCAAAATGGTTTCTTGAGGAGGCCTTACAAATAGCTGAGAAAAGAGAAGCTAAAAGCAAAGGAGAAGACGAAAGGTATACTCATCTGAATGCAGAGCTCCAAAGAAAGGCAAGAAGAGATAAGAAAGCCTTCCTCGGTGACCAATGCAAAGAGATAGAGGAAAACAATAGAATGGGGAAAAACTAGAGGTCTCTTCAAGAAAATTAGAAATACCAAGTGAATATTTCATGAAAAGATGGGCACAATAAAGGACAGAAATGGTATGAGCCTAACAGAAGCAGAAGCTATTAAGAACAGAAGGCAAGAATATACAGAAAAGCTATACAAAAAAGATCTTACTGACCGAGATAATCATAATCATGTGATCACTCACCTATAGCCAGACATCCCAGAATGAGAAATCAAGTGGGCCTTAGGAAGCATCACTACCAGCAAAGCTAATGAAAGTGATGGAATCCAGTCGAGCTATTTCAAATCCTAAAAGATGATGCTGTGAAAGGGCTGCACTCAATATGTCCACAAATTTGGACTACTCAGCAGGGCCACAAGATTGGAAAAGGTCAATTTTCATTCCAATGCCAAAGAATGTTCAATCTAATGCACAATTACTTTTATCTAACATGCTAGCAAACTAATACTCAAAATTCTCCAAGCAAGGCCTCAGTAGTATGCAAATCAAGAACTTCCAGATATTCAAGCTGGATTTAGAAAGGGCAGAGGAACCAGAGATCAAATTGCTAACATCTGTTGGATCATAGAAAAAGCAAAAGAATTCCAGAAATACATCTACTTCTGTTTTATTGATTATGATAAAGGCTTTCGCTGTGTGGATCACAAGAAACTCTGGAAAATTCTTAAAGAGATGGAAATACCAGACCACCTTACCCGCCTCCTGAGAAACCTGTATGCAGGCCAAGAAGCAGCAGTTAGAACTGGACATGGTACAGTGGGGTGATTCCAAATTGGGAAAGGAGTATGTCAAGGTTGCATATTGTCACGCTATTTATTAACGTATATGCAGAGTACATCATGAGAAATGCTGGGCTGGATGAAGCACAAGGTGAATCAAGACTGCTGGGAGAAATATCAATAACATCAGATATGCAGATGACACCACCCTTATGGCAGGAAGCAATGAGGAACTAAGGAGCCTCTTGATGAAGTTGAAAGAGGAAAGTGAAAAAGCTGAATTGAAACTCAACATTCAAAACACTGAATCATGGCATTAGGTCCCATCATTTCATGGCAAATAGATGGGAAAACAATGGAAACAGTGATGGACTTTATTTTCTAAAGCTCCAAAATCACTGCAGATGGTGACTGAAGCCATGAAATTAAAAGTCACTTGCTCCTTGGGAGAAAAGCTATGACCAACCTAGATAGCATATTAAAAAGCAGAGACGCTACTTTTCCAACAAAGGTCTATCTAGTCAAAGCTATGGTTTTTCCAGTACTCATGTTGGATGTGAGAGTTGGACCATAAAAAATGCTGAGCACTGAAGAATTGATGCTTTTGAACTGTGGTGTTGGAGAAGCCTCTTGAGAGCCCCTTGGAGAGCAAGGAGATCCAACCAGTCCATCCTAAAGGAAATCAGTCCTGAATATTCATTGAGACTAATGTTAAAGCTGAAACTCCAATACTTTGGCCACCTGATGTGAAGAACTGACTCATTGGAAAAGACCCTGATGGTGGGAAAGACTGTAGGCAGGAGGAGTTGGGGACGACAGAGGATGAGATGGTTGGATGGCATCACCAAGTTGATGTACATGAGTTTGAGCAAGCTCCAGGAGTTGTTGATAGGGAAGCCTGACATGCTCAGTCCATGGGGTTGCAAAGAGTTGGACATGACTGAGTGACTGAACTGATCTGAGTTGAAGTGCATTTTTTTTCAATTAACATCATTTGATATCTTTAAATAAGAAATTATTCTATGACCATTTTATAGGAAACATCTCGATGTGGTCTGTGTTAGGGTAAATATTTATATACATGTGTAGAATTGGGAAATATCTAATATTAAGATGTTCATAGGGATACTCGGCTAATTAGCTAAAATTCATAGATCATAAATTCTATAAGTGTACAAAATTTGTCATTTTTTTCCAAAACTATACTTTAAGTGCTTAAAAATGGAAACTAATTCATATGTCATACATTGGTTTTATTATTTTAATAGTATCATCTATTTACTGTTGACAAGATTTTATTTGTTTTTTTTAGCTGTACTCTATGAATATTCCATTTGTGAACATGAAAATCCTGAGGTGCTTTAGTCTTCTTATAAACATATTTAATATTTGAGAATGTATATTTCATAAGGTATGGATAACCAAAGTTTATCTGCAAGATGGTGGTTGTTTAGCCACTAAATCATGTCCTACTGATTTGAGACCCCATGGACTGCAGCCTGCCAGGCTCCCCTGTTCATGGGACTTCCCAGGCAAGAATACTGGAGTGTGCAAATCCCTCCTCCAGGGGATCTTTCCTACCCAGGGATCTAACCCATGCCTCTTGCATTGCAGGCAGATTCTTTACAGCTGAGCCATAAGGGAGCCTCTAATAAGACTGGCTCCCTCTACATCGGATATTTCTCTTATAAATATAAAGTTGAAGAGACAAATTCTGGTTGAGATTGCAATAGAGAGGTTCTTGAATTCTCTTCCATCCATGGGGATGCTAAATCTACAAATACACATAAAAGCAGTTCCCTCCAAAAGGCTCTTATGCATTGGTGAATAAGAAAATATCCACACTAACACAAGTAGGAAAGGCTGAGACACATTCTCACCATAAGCTCATCCCTCACACAGCATCATACAATTGTGAAGGAACTCACAACTCCTAGACCCTCCCTAAGGAGAGAAGAGTTTAGCCCCAACATCTAGCACCCCAACACTTAAGACTTCTGCATTCAAAAAACCTAGTTCTGAAAGTCAACAGGGCTTGTATCTATGAGACCCATAAGAAAAACAGCTTTTGGCCCTCTTCTGAGGACTCACTGTGTCTAGCACCCCAGGGCTCAGAACAGGGAATAGACAGAAACACCTGTCCTCCAGCCTTTTCTTGAAAGAAGCTTATTTTGCATATCTTGAAAGCTACACGTGATGTATCCAGGGATAAACTGTGAACCTCCTGATCCTCCTCAGGACCTGGAAGCCAGCACAAACCATCCCTGTACTTTCCTTGTAGCCCATCCAAATCACTAATATCTCCTGGGCAGGAGCATCTGGCAACTCAGACTTCTGAGGCTGCCTCCCAGAGAACAAACTCTGATTTCCTGGCTCTGCAGGCCAGCGGGACTTGAGCTCCTGGGTCCCACAGGTGTGAAGCAAACAAAGAAACAGTTCTTGACCAGCAGTCTCCCTAGAAGTCAGTATAAAAAGAGCCACATCCAGCTCTGTTTTTCCCTGAAAGAGGTCTACATGCATACTTTAAAAGCTGCTGCCTGAGGATCTGGCTTCCAATCAGCCTGCAGCTCTGTGCTGACTGAGACCCTCCCCTGTGGGATTCTAACAGGCCCTGACTCACCCTCAACTACTGGAAGAAACTAAGAGCATAGAAGTCGTCATGGAGAATCACAACAAGAGCTATGGTCTGATCGAATGATTAGGTTCATCTTCTACACGAGACCATTCTGTGAGAACTGGTGGAGTAATGCACAGAAACTAACAGAGCAAGTCAAGGAGAATGAAGAATCAGAGAAATATTTTCCAAAAAAAAGAACAAAATAAAAGACCAGAAAAAGACCTTAAGGAAATGAAGATAAGTGATTTACAGGATAAAGAGCTCAAAGTAATATACATAAGGATGTTCTCCAAATCAGAACAATGCATGGACAGAGAGAAAATACAAACATAAAACCAAAAAGAAAAACTCCATCACTACCATATCAAATTGAAATGCCATGTTTTGGTTACTCATCACTAGAAGTGTATGATACTTGACGATTTGGAAAATTACAATATAACTGGTTACATTCCAAGAAAATGATATTTAAAATCATCTGAAAAAGCAGAAGTGGCTGAAACAACCCCTATGTCAGATGAAATGCTAAAATGTTCATTTTTAACAGGGAGCAATTGGAATATATTGCCTGGTAACTGACTGTAGAAGCTTTAGTATGAAAGGATGAGAAGAGCAAAGAAGAAAAAAAGGAAGTGAGAAAATCTGGAAAGTATTACATTATAATCTGTAATTAACTCATTAACTTAGATGTCATGTATAAATATGATCTTATGATAAAATAATCAAAAATTAAGTAAAACATATAAAAACGGGATTATAGAAACTATCTTTATTATTTAAGGGGATCTTCCCAACCCAGGGACCAAACTCAGGTCCCCCACATTCTTTACCATCTGAGCCACCAAGGAAGCCCTCGTATGGTAAAATAATCAAAAATTAAGGAAAAAATAATCAAAAATAAAAATTTTGAAAAAAACAACAAAAAAAGACAAGTTAAATAAATTAGAAAATGACAACAGGAATTTCTTAGTAAATTTTGACTGCTAGTTGTTATAAATGCCAAATTAAAAGCAATGTGTTTTTTGAGAAATTGGCAAAAAATTCCTTGGTATAATATAAAAAAACATAAAAATGGGATTATAGAAACTGTCTTCAGTGATTATTTAACAATAATCAGTGTAAACTAAAATATACCCTTATGATATTCTGAATCTATTTTATTAATGATTATAAACTCTATTTTTCTGAGTATTATACACATTTAACACAAATTGTGGCAACCAAATATGTATTTTAAAGTAACAGTTTTTTTTTTTTTGAAAACTGGTAAATTGGTCATTTTGTGAATTGGTCTGTTCTCATATTAATTCCCCTTTTTAATGCAGCATGTAACACAAGTTTAAATGGAATCCGTGGATTGCTGTTAATCCAGTAGTCATTTATTTTACTCTTTTCCATAGCTCCATTATATTAACAGACATAGAAAAATAAGCATCGTCAGCTAGCAGTCAAAAAAGACAAAAAGAAATGATCATTGGATTGGTTTTGGTTTCTAGTGAGATTACAAATTATGAGTGAAAAAGCACAACGATTGTATTAAGTAAATTGTTTCTAATGGTTCTGCCCTTGCTGAACAGTTCTCAAGGAAACTTCTATCAAATGACTGACATGAAAGTGGCTCATCCTCTCTCTAGACTGTGACCCTTTAAGAACAGTCTGGAGAGACACAAACGTAAAGAGATTTCTATGGCAGAAGGTGAAAAGTGCCTCAGAAGGAGGATATGAGAACACAGAAGAGGGGAATGTAGTCCAGGCTACATACACTGATGTTATAGGGAAGGATTCTCTGGTGGCTCAGATGGTAAAGAATCCACTTGCAATACAGGAGGCCCAGGTTCAATCCCTGGGTTGGGAAGACCCCTTGAAGAAAGAAGAATGGCTACCCACCCCAGTATTCTTGCCTGGGGAATTACATGGACAGAGGAGCCTTGGCAGACTACAGTCCATGGGGTCACAAACAGTCAGATGTGACTGAATGACTAACTCTTTTTCACTTTTTTCGCTTTACATAGAGAAAATGATGTCTGAGCTTTCAATTATAATTGCTAAAAAAAAATTAAAAAGTAGTGTGATATAGTGTTCAAAATAAGATTTTTTTAGTTTTATGAGTTTAGATAACTTAGTATAGAGACAGATAAATAAAAATTATAACATGCCACTATAAAAATATGTTATTTCTGTTCTTCAAATCTAAAGGTCTCTGAAAAAGCAAGCTTTTATTTTTCACTAAGATTAGTTTAAATGCATTTTGCAGCAAAAACCTGAACTAAATAGATATGTTTGTTGGAGAAATATTAAGTGTTTTATGATGGAATATACACCTAGAACCTACCAAGGGCAATGTATGATTTATTGGATATTTATCATGTTTCCTTTATATATTTTTTTAAGTCTGAGTTTTGTCAGCAAATATTTAGGATAGGAGATTATAGACTTATGGTATGACAACAGCATCCTGCTTCAAAGCACCCTTTGTCATCCTTATCGTCTACCAAAATATTTTCTCAAGTAAGCATGGTTAGCTCAACTGAGTTTCCAGCCCACAGAATTCTCAAATTACTCTGAGACTAATTCAAATGAAATATCACAAATATTACTATCTGAGGATCTTTTTATTGCAAATCATTAGCCCTGAGTTGTGACTGTTGTAATAAGAGGCATAAAAAGAATTTAAAACTTCATTCTAAGAATAAATCTTCCACTTTGAGAAATATGTTCCACTGAGACAGGCCCAGGACATTAATATGAAAATTTAACCAAGGCTTCTTGGTCTTTTTCCCTTTGTTTACTGCATAGCCTGGCATAAGATACATTCTTATACCTACTTCTCAATATCTTAATTCATGTATGGCTCTTAAAAGTAGAAGAAATGATCCCTTGGTATACTGAGTGTAGACATGTCAATATTAAGTAATGACTTTTCTGAGAAAAAATATTGCTCTCTTGTCAGAGTAGTATTTTTTCTAGGCAAATAAACTACTTCATGAATTGAAACATTATCACTTAGACATCCTTGTATCACTTTTTTTTTCAGAATGAAAAACTGATATTCATATGCAATGATTTGGGATATTGTTAATGAGGATTGGGAGCAGAGAGGTAGTTTGACAACACTTTTCAGTGGAAAATGCCATCGTCCTAAGTCTAACTCAGAAAGCTGTGCATATAGAATAGCACATAAGATCATTGGCTTAAAACCTAAACTAAGACTTCATACCTGTAAAATTGATAGAAAATATCACAAAGACACAGACCCCTGTGTGCTTTAAAAAGCTTCAAAATATATCTCAAAAATAATATGGTCATAAGTGGCAATTATAGAAGATTTTGCCCTTAGTCCCTAGCTTCCTTATTCTTCAACCCTATAGAAATCAAAGTCTTTATTCACAGCACATCTTGTTTTTCCTGGAAGCACAAAAGATAACTAAATGAATTGAGTGGTTGAGAGCATAATTTGCCTCACAGTTTATGCCAGTGTCCTTACTGATCTCTTTGCATTGACACTTGACTCTCCCACCCCAGGTTGTTCTCTTTCATCCCTGACAAATCTATATGATTTTGATTGTAGAATTTGGATTCCTAGTTCTAGGACTAAGAGCAGCCTTATCAAATGTCTGTCTGGTGATCCTGTGCATATTTTCACAGATATCAAGTGTCTGGAAGTGGTGTTTTGGGAACTTTGGGATGTATTACAATCCCTAAGTATCTCTATCATAAGAATGATCAACATTACAAGAAATCCAGTGGTAAGAACAATTGTGGCAGAATCTGGACTTCATCCTAATGGGGTTGAAGAACATCTTCTTTTAAAGTGTTTTTCCTAATTCTGAATGTTCCCTCCTCATCTTTGAATCTGAAGAAAGATGCTGACAGAACCCTCAGAAACTTTACCAAGTGATGAATGTCAGGTCTAACTGAAGATGTGAGGTGTGCATTTTCTATACAACATTGTCACCCACTCACAGACACTGCACTGTGAGTTTAATGGATAGTGAATTCACCTCTGCATCCCTATCACTTCCATTAGCATATACCAAATAAGCACTAGAAATTTGTTAGATAAAAAAATCATTGAACTTCCCTGGCAATCCAGTGATTAAGAATCTGCCTGCCAATGCATGGGACACAGGTTTGATCCCTTGTCTGGGAAGATTCTACATGCCACAAAGCAACTAAGCCCGCATACCCTAGAGCCTGTTCTCGGCAAAAATGAGAAGCCCATGTGCCACAACTAAAGAAACTTAGTGTACAACAACCAAAATCCAGCACAACCAGAAATAAATACATAAATATATAAAATTTTTAAGTCATGAAAACATTTTAGAATCATATATTATTATAGCCAAATGAAACCATAGATAGAAGCTAATCCAACCCCTGACTTTGACAGAAAATAAAAAATTATGACATCTTACTCGATTTGCAGGAGCCTTCTGTGTAACTCAGTTGAATCAGGGTTATCATCTAAAAATCTCTAATTCGTAAATCTGGTGTTTCCTCATAAAAGTTGATTATTTGATATAAACATATTTTCAAGTTCTATTTTATAAACAATTCTTTCACATTTTGAGAGTATACTTGCTTTTCATTATTCATATTGCTCTCATGAAACCATTTTATATCCATTTTCTGTTCTTTCCTTTAGTGCCCTAGTTTTCAGATCTGAGTTTGAGCTCTGGTAATGGGGATGCCCAACAAATTTCAATATTTTTTCTAAGCTCCAGAGTATTTTTACAGCCTAATTCTTGATGTTATATAAGATTATAGTTCCCTTGATTGAATAAAAGACCTCAGAATATCAGCATGGGACTGTGATGGTAACACATAGCAGAACTAACAAATGTATATATTAACTTCACATTGTTATTCTTTTATAAACTATATATATTATATCTATATTATAAATTATTCTTTACACATATACATATCAATATGTATATAAATATACATATATACATACACACACACACACACACACACACACACACACACACACATACACACATATATATGTAAAAATCTTCCCTGGTGGCTCAGATGGTAAAGAATCTGCCTGCAATGCATGAGACCTGGGTTCGATTCATGGGTCAGGAAGATCCCCTGGAGAAGGGAATGCCAACCCACTCTAGTATTCTTGCCTGGAAAATTCCATAGACAGAAGCCTGATGGGCTACAGTCCAAGGGGTCACAAAGAGTCGAACATGACTGAGTGACTCACATTTTCACTTGTAAGTAATAACAATTTTATTATACTCTGCTCAGCTCTTTAATCCTTCTTGATAAAATAATTATAAATATGTATATAAACATCTGTTTAAATATATAATTTGCAATGGATAAAAACATCTTTTGTGGTTGAGCAATATGATATTACTCCATGGATTTTAATTTCAGAATGGAATAGTTTACCTGAACACAATAATTACAGGAGAACTTCACATATACTAAATAAGAAAAGAAAATGAAAAGCCCATAATGGGATAATTCCTCCTTTAGGATTTTCCCCCTAGTCTTAAAAAAGATATATACATGTAGCTTTATGTATTATGTGATATTAATATGGTAGTAAAATCAGCACGGCCACAGGTTAGGAGCATATCATTATTCCTAAGGGTAAAGCCCTCTTTTTATTATCTTCTTCTAGCTATGTGTCAACTGAATTCATATCACCACATTTTCTCTTTATGGCTCTCCCTCGCCTTCTCATTTTTCTTACAAGGCAAGAAAAATGAAGCTGCTTCTGTTTATAAAGACACCTTAATAATTCTCATTTATATATCTTCTTTCCTCCACATTAATATTCATAAATCCCAAATCTAACTAGTAATAGTTCATTTCCATTACAATGAGCATAATCCTTTCATATTTGTCCTTCTCAACCACATTTTATATCTTCTCCTTTCTACTCCCTCTGTATACTTGTCCCTAGATTCAGAGTTTAAATTCCTTCCTGTAAGACTTTCGTTTTCTTTCTGAAAACTCTTTTCAACACCTGTGCCATTTATCTTTTTTCTCTAAAACACTTTTAGTTAAAATTCATCTCATTTTGTAGGTAACTGAAAGATGATTTGCTGAATTCCACAGTATTCCCTTGCAGCCCATCTCCCTCCTCTATCTTATCTAGTTCTCAGTCAAATAGTTTCATATTTCAGTCTAATATAGAGTACATAACATTTATTGAGCTACAATTTTGTCTCTCATGTGCTTGTGAGACAGACATATTCATTTTACAAAGAAAGGTTAAGTAATTCAAAATTTCAGAAAGGTTAAGTACTTTGTTCAATTTCTCATGACCAGCAAATGTCTAAATGCTGAACACCATAACATAAAGCTGTAACGTTATTCATACTTATCTCTCACTTTATGTAAAACTCTCAGCTTTTTAAGTTTCAACTAATGTAATTGTCTGATTTTTTTCTAAGCTTATCATATTCTCCAGCAAGTTTTTTAAACTGACACCTCAGATCACATGGTTCTATGATCTGATCAGGGCAGGGCACAAATAACATGTGTTTCCTCACTAGTTTTGGACAATATACAATTTCTTACATATATGCCATTATTTTTCTCACCTTGCTCCACTGAAGATTTGAAACAGATTTTTATCAATTTTTTATCATTTTATCAATTTTGTCTAATGCATTATTTTGCCAAAATATTGATAATAATATAATGTAATATAATAATAATATTATATCATATATAATAATATACTTATATATGATATAATATAATATATAATATATTTGATAATATAATGATCATTTGCGGACTCATAATAATATTTCTTTACATTAGCATCATAGATAATTGCATTTTCCAGATATTTTTATCACATAAGTGATTATTAAAATAGTTGTCTCTAGTCTTTTCCATAAAAAATGATTAGAACAAATAGAGAATCTTCTATCTAATGAATTTTTTCATTCAAATGTTATATTCTAATATTATATCAAATTTGGTCAATCTGCTTGATTCATTTATTTTATAATAATTACAATTTTGTGCATTCCTTCTCCTTAATATAGAAAAAAGTAACTGAAATAGCTTTAATATTTTTTCCTTAGAGTATTTGAAATTAATTCTTCTATATAATTTTCAGTTCCAGGTCTTCTGGAGCAATGGATGTATGGGACTGAAGCAAAGGCATATTTAAACATTCTCTGTACTTTCTCCTCTCAGAAAATGAGATTTTAGTGAGGATCTTTAGGATATCACATGGAGCTGCAAGGATCTTAGTTAACTTAAGAAATAACACTGATAGGCCATAACAGTAACTTCTACAAATGTCAAGTAGCTTAAGGAGTCAGTTTGCCCAAGAACTAAATTAATAACAACTACTAAGGAAACTAAGGAAAAAGGCTATGGTTCTTCCAGTAGTCATGTATGGATGTGAGAGTTAGACTATAAGGACAGCTGAATGCCAAAGAATTGATGCTTTTGAACTGTGGTGTTGGAGAAGACTCTTGAGAGTCCCTTGGACTGCAAGGAGATCCAATCAGTCAATCCTAAAGGCAATCAGTCCTGAATATTCATCGGGACTGATGTTGAAGCTGAAACTCCAATCCTTTGGCCACCTGATGTGAAGGGCTGACTCATTTGAAAAGACCCTGATGCTGGGAAAGATTGAAGGCAGAAGGAGAAGGGGATGACATAGGATGAGATGGTTGGATGGTGTCACTGACTCATCCTAAGTTCGAGTGAACTCTGGGAGTTGGTGATGGACAGGGAGGCCTGGCGTGTTGCAGTCCATGGGGTCACAGAGTCGGACACGGCTGAGTGACTGAACTGAAATGTACTGAACTGAACTGAAGGAATCTTCAGAGATAGAACATGTAAAAAATTCTGTACTAGTAATATATTTTTACATAATTCATTTCCATTTGTGACAAATTAAGATTTAAATAATGAGTAGGGTATCCCTGGTGGATCAGACAGTAAAGAATCTGCCTGCAATTCAAGAGACTCGGGTTTGATTCCTGGGTGGGTTTTATCCCCTGGAGAAGGAAATGGAAACCCAATACAGTATTCTTGCCTGGAGAACTCCAGGGAGAGAGGAGCCTAGTGGGCTATGGTCCATGGAGTCACAGAGAATGGTGAGGTACAGTCTATGGGGTCACAAAGAATTGGACAGGATGGAATGACTAATACTTTAGTATAGATAATTATAAACAAATACAGTGAAAATACAAGTATTGGGATCAGCATCCATGGCTGTTTCTAGAAAATATTTGATTGATTTTCTTCATTTTTTGTCACGAGTAGATGGAACTGTAAGATTTAAAATGATTTGCAAGTTTATGGCATATGTTGTTAAAAGGTTAAAAATAGCAAGTAAAGCACAAAAATAGAAATGTCATGCTCAAATTACTTGTCAATAGAAATGCAGTGAAATTTTTAGGGAGAAAACTTTTATTTTAGATGAGAAGGTGAGAGTAATTTTTATGCTCATTTTAATTATGTTCATCCATTTTTGACGAAAGCAGAAATAAGCTTTTATCAATTATAGTAAATGTATAAACATTATAATAGAAATATCTAAATCATTTCACTTATATTAAAAACATTGTAATTTCTTATATATATTCTTATCATAAATGTCCCTAAAGATATGCTTGGGCTACATATTTCATACAATTTTCATCCTGCTTTAATTTTTTACAGATGATCAAAGTTATAATGATATTTCTGTCACTAATTTTACAGTAATATTGTTTTCCTATAAGTTATCATTAGCTGGCACTGAAAAATACTCCATTTTTAAAAGTTATGTTTATAAAAATATAATATTTCATTGAATATTGTTATATAAGATATATAATTTTCCTTAATCTGAAAATAAGAGCCAGAATAAAGAAATAGCTGCTGTTTATATCTAGTAGAGACTGAAGCTCTGAGGCTGCAAATACTGTAGGAGAACAAGAGGGAGATTTCAAGCTGTATTTGTCAAGTTTCATTATTTTTGATGGGCTATGTCAGAGTCAGGGTTAGAATTGGTATAGAACCTGCCATCAAAACTCCAGTCAAAAGGAAAGCCAGGAAGTTGCTCAAGGGGACTGTATGTAGGATATAACTAAGTTTTGAGTGATAGTTCCTCAACTATAATAATTTTTAATGATGTCAAATATGCAACAGTTATGTTTGAATACTTGCCTAACTGGACTTAATCAGTTATAGAAACTATCATATTTAAAACTCTCCTTAATGAAGTCTTTTTAGAAATCTATCATGCCATACAGATTAGAACGAATCCATAGAATAGATTTTCAAGAGCTGACAGCTTCTATAAAGTCTAACAAATGACAATTTTAGAATTCAGTAATATATGTGAGACTATCTGAAATAAAAAGAAATGGCTTGTCTATGATTCTTTCACACACATGGAGTTCTTTGTATATAGGGTGTAAATTTATCAGAAAGAAACCTGATAGCCCATAAAATTAGTGGCCTTGCAAATAGGAGAATATACAGGTGATGGCACAGATAAAATAGAAATTAGGGGAAAGTAGACCAAGGACAATAAAGAGAGAAAGCCTAAATCATTTTTTCCTAATAGAAAGACAGATTTCACATGAAATGTCACATATAAAATTGCTGAAGGAAACTGAAGTGCTTTTCAATTCTAGACTAACAAAGAGATATGAAAAATGGATTTAAATATGGAGATGCCACAGAAAAAATACATGGAATCTCTGTGTCAAAGGTAGTTGTATTAATTGTCTATTGCCATGTAACAAATTACCCCAAAATTTTAGTGACTTTAACAATGACAAATTTTTGTTATCTTACAAATTCTTCTAGTCAGGAATCCTTTGTTGGGTAGATCTGCATCAAGCCTTCTCTGGAACTTGCAGTCTAGCTGTTGACCATGGCTACAGTCTCATGGTGGTGGTGCTGGAGGGGATGATTCTAAATTCACATTATTCATCTTGTTCTGTTACCACCTGTGCTTCTCTACTGTGAGGCTTCACAACATGTCAGCTAACTTCTCCCAGAGTAAGCAATTTGAGAAAGAGCAAGGGAGCCTAAGAAAGATTCCACAGTCCTTTAATAAACTAATCTTACAAAGGACATTCCATGCCTTCAGTTCTGATGAACAGAATACAACTGCCCAGCATACATCCAAGAGGAAGGAATTCAACATGGTGTGAATACCATGAGGCTGGGATCACAGAGCTTCCTTTCATGATAGACATTGGTAATAATCTCTGAATTGTACTATGGGCAATCTGATCACTAAGACTAAGAGGAGAACCGAACACAGAGGGAGGAACTCAACATTTAATGTGAGTAGCACATAAGAACATAGTGGGTGTTAATTTAGAAAAATAAACTGAAAGCTAAGTAGACTCAATCTAATAATATCATGTATTGGGCACCTGGGATAGGGAAAGAAGAAAATTTAGAGCTATTCTGAAGTAACTAATGAAGGATAATGTCATTGCAAACTTGTGAGTCAAGGGAAAACAATTTTGGCAGAACAACAAAACCACTGTTTAATCAAACAAGGCATGAAACAGGAAGTAGGAAGGGAAAAAATTAAAAAAAAAACTATAACAGTACAAACTGGATATGATCTGGATGTTTATGAAAATACTGATAAATAAGAGACTTCTCTTAAAATGTGAGTTAATAAAACAGAATTTGGTAGTCAATGGGATATAAATTTTGAGAATCAAATAGCATTCTAAAAAATACAAGCCATGCATTGAGTCCTGATGCATGAGCCATGATGTTCCAGGCATAGGCTTGGACATTTTAATTCTCTCATTTAATTAGAACATTAATTCAGAGGAGTGTTATCATGGAATACATTGTATTCAACTTTCTAACATCCATTATTATCACAGTGGATTAATTTAAGCCAATTATCATAACTCCAACTCCTTTGCTGACTATCAGTTCAGGACTGGGTTATGATCCATTTTTGGAGAATGATTTGTGGAAAGTATACTGCAGTCATCTGGAACAGACTTTTTCTTTCCTGAGGGAGAGGAAAACAAGATATCTTTTCTTTCCCTAGACTTCATCACATTTGTATATAATGCTTTAGAAAAGCTAGAAAATACTGTATTATATTAGCCAAAGGATGAGCTCAACATCAAAGATAAATAATTATTTTCTATTTATTTATGTTATTGCAATACTTTCGAAATAATTTCAGCCTAAGATGAAAACACTTTATGAATTCTCAATTTTGCCAAAAACGAATTTTTACTGGAAAGTTATTTTTCTCTCCTCTTTATCACTAATTCTAGAAGAAAAATATTGACTAAAAAGAAAGATATATCAATATTTCTCTTTTTCTTCAAGACAGAAAAAATATGTTACATCCCTTTAACCTCTAAATTGAGAAAGAAGTGCAAAAGTGTAAAGGCAGTAGGTTGGTGGTATAAAATTAACAACTTGGCATCTGTAGCAGATATCTACTTACTGCCAGACATTTACCGAAAGAAAAACATTCTTTGCTGTCAAATTTTATTAGAGATTGCACTGAACAAGGAAAAGGTCTCCTAGGAATATTTCTTGTTTGACAAGAAATGAACACAGTGTCATTTCGCTTTCTGTTTGTGGAAAGACAAAAATCAACACTTACTTCAGTAATTGTGTTATATTCAGAGTTCAGGCATTCTATCTATCAAAAATAAATTGTGGAATATGATATAGCATGAAGCAACAACTGCAGCTACCCACTATTAAATCTTTGGTGTTAATATATATTAATACTAATTAATATATATTAATATATAATAATATATTATTCATTAATTAATATATATATGAAGCAAAATACTGAACTGGAGAAATCGTGGGGACCCAATTATGATGGCAATGTGGGAATGAAAATAGACAGTATGCTTTCCAAGGCATTCCTCTGGGCTTGCATGATACAGTGTTGAGCATTGGGATTCAGTCTCTGGAGAATATGAACTGTCATCTCTACAAACACTATCACAGTGGCCCTTATGTTTGCTGTTCTGGTGGTCCTTATTTAACTTCAGGTTACTTTAAACTACTCAACAGTTACTGGAGGTCTACTATGCACATATTATCGTAATAGATGCATTCCAATTTTAGCAGCTGACATTTTGCTGTTCTGTATTTAACCCTCATCTTATTTGATGCTATATAATAAACACTCATGTGCGACAATGATCTAAGTAGAGTACAACAACAGCAAAAAAATTTAGTCACTCAGTCGTGTCCAACTCTTTGAAATCCCATGGATTGTAACCTACCAGGCTCCTCTGTCCATGGAATTTTTTCTTCTACCTTAAGAATATAATGTATGCTACAAACGGCCATCATCATGTATATTTCTCAAAGTTCATACTTTCTAACATCTAAATGTGCATTATTCAAACATTTTCCAATGTTTTTGAACACCTGCAGTTCACTTGCAGTCTTCAGGTGTTGAGGACTATGCACAGACACATTTTCTTCTAAAGCATCTAGACTACTTTATTTTAGATAAGTAATATCTTAGAAGAAATAATTTAATTCCTTCTTTCCTGAATTTTCTCCCCTTCCATCTGTCCCTTGCTTCTGTAGATGAGCTACAACCTTTCTCACTTTTTCCATCTCAGGGTGTTAAACCTCCAGATTCCTCATCAGATCACATTTCATGTTCTAAACCAACTTTGAACCATTTTGACTTCTTTCCCTCTGTATTTCAGTTCACCATCTTTCTATTCTCCACCCTTTTCTCTCAGCCTCTTACTTAGAAAAATCACTATCCATATCCATCAGTGCATTGCAGAGGCAGCATGGCTTAGTGGGAAAACCTACGAACTTAGGAAATAGCTAGGGAGCAATCTATATTGTTATTATCTATACTCTTAATCAGAATGGTTAGTGAAATTCTGCCATATAGAACCTTCTTTGTCACAGTAGATCTATAAGATATAGAAAAATTAAGATATATTCTAATATATAATGAGTGATCCTCACTCCTTTCCCCTTAAAAATGTGACAGAAATCATGGGAGGCATGGCATGAAAAATAGACCAAGATTTCAATGGAAGTGTGAAATCGGAGCTAAGGATGAGCAGGAGAAATACACGTCCATTCATCATGATAATTCCAAAACGTGCTGTCAGATGGCTTGTTTTCCACAAGGTATTGAAAAATTATCTATTGAGTTGAACGGTAGCCCTTATCTTCTCCTCCTCCCACAAAAAGTATGAATGTGACCTTATATGGAAATAGGTTCTTTGCAAATGTAACCAAGGTAAGGTATGGTCATACTCTACTAGAGTTGGCACTAATCCACTGATTAGTTTCTTATAATAATAAAAGGGGCGATTTGACACAGAAACACAGGGAAAAGGGCACATGATGATGAAGACAGATATTGAAAGTACACAGCAGCAAACCGAGGACTGCCAGAAATTATCAGCAAATTTCCAGAATCTTGAAGAAGCAAAGAAGGATCCTCCCCTTCAGGCTTCAGAGAGAACACAGCTTTGCCAATACCTTCATTTCAAACTTCCAGCCTCCCAGAACCTTGAGAGAATCAATTTCTGTAGTTTGAAGTCACTAGTTTCTTTTAGCGTCCCTAGGAAACTAATACAAGTGTCATGAAACATGCTATACTGAAGAGTATATAGTATATATAAATGACATAGGTCTGTATTCTGAATCAGAAAGATGGACTCACGTCTTAGCTATACCACTAAGTACTGCGGCTTTAGGTAAGCTATAAATCCTCATCAATCTTAATTTCCTCATGTGGAAATAGAATAAAAATTGCATCTTCATTTGTAGCATGAAAAAATGATAATGTAGATAAAGTACATGTCACACTGTCTACCCTACTGTAGAAGGTCTGTTATTCTTACCTGTAGATTTACTCAAATACAATGACCCATTCAGAGTGCTCCTGAAGGTCAGAGGCACACCCAGTGAAATGACACTTGAGAAATAAAACAAAACCAATGAATTTCTTTGTTCTCTCCCACAGAACAGCTGGCACTAGTGACATGAGCACGCTGCTCTACACGCTGACACATTTTCACATCAACATCCCAACAGATAGTACTGCAGTCCTGCCCAGATGCATATAATTTTTCACAGCAGCGCTCTTGAATCTTCTTTCAATCTTCTTGAAGACGGGGAGTTACATGATGCATAATATATGAATGGGATTGGAGGGAAGTTAATAACTTTTTTCGCCTTTTCCCCTTTGCAGTACTACCACCATTAAATTCAGATTTGTATATTTTTATGATCTCAAGGTATATGTACTCAGTGAACACACTGCCTTGCTAACAACTGAGTCTCAATTATTTATCAAACAGGAAAGAAGATCTACACAAAATTAGGATCTATAAGCTACAATTATTCAGAGATGTTACAGAAGCAGGAAGAGTTTTCCAGTATCCATCAGAACTCGAGCTCGATTAATGTTTCATAGGCTCAGTGTGTCTAAAAATCATCTGAAGCCCAGTTCTGGAAGGCACTGTGATTCATAAAGTCAGAGCTGGTCCCGAGAAACTGATATTTCCACATGTTTTTCAGGTGATATTGTCTGAAAGTCACATTTTGAGATAGATCGGCCTGTATGAAATAGTCATCTACTAGTAGACTAATAGTTCTGTTTTAGGGATAATTTTGAAAAATATATGAAGGTAATAATATTTAACGACACCCATTTTAGTTTTAAGTCTTAGACCAAAATATCCCACACACCATTCTTACATTCCCATCCCCCATTCAACTAAATGAGATACACCTGCAAAAGGTCCTCAAACTGTTATCCACATGGTTACTTTGCAAAAAGTAAAATATAGGAAATAAAGCTCTAAAATCAGAGTTTCACCGGTAACTTCATGGCAGTCTTAGAATCTCCTCTAGCTCCTGCAGCCCCATTTTAAGGGTGGCTCTTAGCCATTGCTACACATTAGAATTATGTGTACAGCTTTAAAATATCCCCATCTCAGACCAAGTAAATCAGGTTTTCTGGTTCAGTCCCAGGGGATGGGGATTCCTAAATTAGTTCTAGTGTGTAGCTGGGGTTGAGAACCACAGCTTGAACTAAAGATTTTTCAGAGGCTATATGACTGATATCTCTGCTTGACAATAAGAAAATCCCTGTGATTTTGAACCCTCTGGTTTTTTGGAATTTGTGTAATGTCAGGATCCTTCACAGACAGCATAGGTAGATTCTAAATTTTAGAAACAAAGGTTTAGGAAAAGAGTGACTTCCTACAGCAATCTAAGGACAAAAATGCTATAATCCTCATATAATAGTTTAGCATCACAAGAAGAATGAGAGATGTCAAAAAAGAGAAATTGTGACAGAATTCTAGGCTGGCTGAGACATCTCTCCTAACAGGAAAAAAAAAAAAAGGAATCTTTTTTTAAACTAAAATTTTTTAAAGTTATATTTCATATGTTAAGGTTTAGATACTGAATATATTTTGGCTTAAAATAAATTATTCTTATGAATCAATATCACTTTGTGATAATCAGTGAGGCCCAGATTTATAAATAATTTTTAGTTCATACTTTTAACTACATATTTTCATCCTCAGAAAGATTAAATAGTTAAATCTATCATAATTGAAAACTGACCCCAGGGGCCTCAACTCAAAAACACATATATCCTTGCATGAGAGCACTTGAATAGAAAACAATCCAGTGATAAACTACTCTTGAGTTTAACAGTTTCAAGGTAAGATGGGTGAGAAGAGAATTGATTTTGCTCCAACAAATTGGACTAAGTAAGATGTGGGCATGGCTGTGTGTCAGGAAGAACTATTAGAGCCCCAATCTATTCAGTCTAGTGGAATCTAATCTAAACAGGAAATAAAGTTTAAGGAAGTTTAAAATAAACTGTCTTTAAATCTTTTATCTATTTTATAAGTTATGTTCTTTGCCTCTTACCCAGAACAAGTATATCTTTACTTACTAGTTTTAACAAATAAGTGGAAGGGGGATAAATAAATGTTATATATGCTAAAAAAAGCATCTGTCTGATGTTTTCATTAATTTCTTCTAGTAACAAGGAAAAGACCCACTTTATATCAGAGAAACTTGACCTGGATGACCACATAGAAACATCCTGAAAGCAAAAGTGCCAAGTAAAATGTTCAAGATAATCTATATCTACTCAATATAACTTAAGCCAGTCTATATGCACTTGATCTACTGGTCAAAAAATAGTCAGTAAATAAGTTACTTGGGGGTACTTATAGATTTCTATATGGAGTATTTTGGCATAATGCAAATTTATATTTTAATATAACTCTCCATTCATTTGTTCTAAATAATTTCATCTAAGTGATATTGACAGTGACTCATCATCTGGTATTTTGAGGACAACTACATAGAACTTCCTGAAGAGGTTTTAACACTCACCCTTTTAACCTTATGATAATGATGGTACAAACTATGATTCTCTCATCAACAAATATCTCTGCATCATGGTAGGTATATTAATAGTTAGATTATGAGATTGTTACTGGTGGACTATTCTTGGAGTCACAAAATGTCTTGTAACTATTGGGATTATAAAATAATCACACGAGCAAGACATTGGTCTCTAACAGATTGGATAAACCCAAGAAAGTGTGGTCTATAAAAATTTTATCTTTGATGTCTAATTTCTAAAAACTTTATGGGAGAAAACCACTTTGGAATTCATTCCTAGTGTCAAGGAACCATACCAAGGTGTCAGGATAAACTTGTCACTTTGGACATGTTCCAGGACAACTCTACAAATTCTAAAAGCTACCAATCATTAAAAAAAGAAAGAAACAATTTTCTAAAGGTGAGAAAATCCATAAATTACACCAATTTTCTGGGCAGCTTTGTCTGGGACAAATGGTAAATTTGACTTTTCAGGGATTATAAACTCTACAAACTCTGAAATCAATTTAAACACCTTTTTAAGGTATACGGTTTTATATAAATGTGCAGTTTTTTATATTTTCAGATATTTAGTAATATCTAAAGTCATTGTATATTTATATTATCTCCTAACAAAATCATAAATATTTGGAAATTTTTAATGGGGATAAACAATCAATAAGATCTATTAAACAAAGATCAGCTTGTGCAATAGTTTAGTAAATTGTTTTAAGGACTAAATGTAATTGTGTTAAGTAGTTTCTACAAAATACATAAATTTGAATATGTTTCATGCAAATTATCTTGGATAGTTTTGTGATGGAAACATAAAGAAAACCCTTTTAATTTGTCCTCATATAACCTGTCTCTGCTGATACAAGTAAAAGAACAAATATTAACTAAATGCCTATTTGACATATTAGTCAAGTGATCATCTGAACATCTTGGGTAATAAATAAATTTGAAAAATGTATGCCAGTAAATAAATTATAACCTCACCACGCTCAGTTATCTTTAAATGACTAGAGAAAAAAAAACACCATGAGAGGAAAATGTTACCTGAAATTTTGTTTAAGATTTAGAATGAAAATCAAAGTATCTTAGCCAATAAAATAACTGCCTAATAGAAATAAAGACCACCCAAACTTCCAATGTATTATTTTATTTAAATAATTTATTCACAATCTTAGCCACTTATCAATTGGTGTTTTATAACTTGAAATAATTTATGTGATTTGTTTTGCCCTTCTCACAAAACCACAGGTGTGAGAAATCTCACTGTTTACTGAAAGAGACTTGAAAATTTTTGCTTTTGTATTCAATTTGATATTGTAGTCAAATCTGCAAATAGCTAATTGATGATAAAGTTTATTTATAGCCTACATGTTTTCAAAATTAGCACGTAATGAAAACTGCTACCTATAGAGAAAGGTTACAATTATCAAACTTTTATAAAACCAATTAAATACAAATTCTATATTAGCCCATGGATATGATACATGTTCTTTTAACCAGTTTACTTTGTTCCTAAAGAAATATAACTGAAGAATTATTCCCATAAGATCAATATATGACTGAAATTTTCAATAACACAGTTTTCTGCACTATTAAACATTCAGAATTTCAAATAAACAATGCATTACTATTAATAAAGACAGCAGCATATACATATATAAAAGCCATTTACATGAAACATATACATATTAAATTCAAATAGTGAGTGTGGGGTAATAGTATTGGAGAATATATATATATTTTGATCAATAGACAAAATCAGTCATAGTCTTTCAACCACTAGCTCCTTCCTCAAAGGTAACATTTTAATAGTTGCTTATGAATTATATCAACAATTTTAGAGGATTCTATAAGAACAAAAGATAATGAACAGAATTTATTCTATGAGATAAAACAATGAAACATGACATTGAATATTTATCTCAAATAGCTTTTAACGAAGCTATTTTAGGGACAAAGTGATTTAGAAAATGTTTGCCCCCTAGATATAGGAATCACTTGTTCACTGTATTGGTATCTATTGCTATTTACAAGTATAACGATGTTCCATAGGGAAAGAGTTGGAATTTATATGACTTTATCAGCCTAAGGCTATGTTCCATTTATCTTAGAAGAGCTCACTCCATTGCTTCCATTTTGGGGGGATTATAGATGCTCAAATCTTTAAAATCACAGTTTTGACTTTGGGGTAATTACTCAAATTTCCTGTTTCTTAGAGTCTTCTTTTATAAAATGTTTATGAAAATAGCACCTACATCATAGAGTTGTGAACTGTAGATAAAATTATGCATTTATTTTTCTTGAGCTTCATACATTTTAAATGCTTAATGTGTATCTATTGTTTTACTATGAATGCATATTATTTTTATTATAAAACTACATCCTGACATCAAAATGGAAGGTAATGAGGAAGAAGGACAGATTATAACATTACATTAACATTTGATAATCATAATAAAATAGTTTCTGATTAAAAACTTTGGATTCAAATATGCTTACTTAAACAACTTCATGTACACTAGGGTACAAAGCAAAGAGCAGGTCATTACATATATGCATGCACAAGTGTGGTTAGTTTGCATTTAGGTGTCATGGAAACATTCATTAGAGTTAGGAGCTGATTAACTCCTCATTTTTCAAGATATATTACATGTATGTTCTTGGCATTTTCTTTAGAGTATCTCTAAAACATTTCAATAAAAAAATGCCCTGGTATATATTACCACATCCTATCTTACATCAGAAGAACTGACACTCACCAAGCTTATATAGCTCCTTCAATGACACATACTTGGAAACTGGAAAAGATTGGGTTCAAACTAAGAGCTATCTGGCCCTTAAAGATATGTTTTCTTGAATAAAATATGAAAGCAGAAATTATAGTACAATATATGGTGAAATAAACTATAGTAGAAAAGTGCTATTGGAGTGATTTACACAGTTGGTGACTGGAAAAAAATTTGGACTAAATGCCAGTATCCTTTTTAAAATAACATATTTAATTATTTTAATATTTTAACTTATACAATATAATCTATAAAGATGTACAGATTTTTAGTTTTATATATATCCAACATGGTTAGCATTTGTTTTTAAAAAGTATTAATGAATGTGAATAAATCAAATTTAAATTTATAGCTATAGAGTTTCAATAGTTCTTGAGAAAATTTTGCAAATATTATAAACACCATAGTTTCTTAATGTTACATTTTTCAAATTGAATTCAGATCTTGTTGAAAATAAAAAATAGAAGGAAAGAAAATATTAGAGACTTAGTTAAAGTTCCACTTTTCATCTCTCCAATGGTTATCCACTTCCTGAAATTTAAAGTATGAAGTAGATTCATGTACGTTTAGAATAAATCCCAAATCCCGAGTCAATATTTTTTAGACTCAGATTCTACATTAAATATCTCACATATGGCACTTCTAATTACCAGCAACCAACAACAGATAAAATGTACAGTCAGAAGATCCTCAAACAGCTATTTATATGGCTACCTTGAATAAACTTGCTTATCTTTTCTTGTTTCACAGATTAAAATTGGGTACAATCATCAAAATTTATAATGATGTTCCTATATCAGAAGGAACAAGGTTAAACTATACATTTCCATATAAGAAATTGGAAAGGTGCATACTAGACTAGTAATATTTATGTTTAAATGACATACATGAAAATTTTGTCTTTAAAGGGATAAAATACAGGATTAAAAATATTTAGACCACATTTGTTTAACTTCCCATTGATGCTGTACAAATTGCATTTTTTTCTGTACATAAGTTAAAAGAAAATGTTAAAGAAAAGAAAGTTAAAGTTAAAGAAAAATGAATAATCTTCTAGCTTCTCACCAAGAATATTTTCTATCTGTGATAAAAGTGCCACTGAGGTTTCAGATGGAGATCCATAGGCAGGATTGAATTTAAATACAATATTGACTTCCAGCATCTTTTCTGACTTTTAAAGGATACCTGAAAAATGAGGAAGGAAAGTCTCTGCAATATGTGATGATTTTAAAGATCTTTGGTTGTTTTCTCCAGGGTAAAACGAGAGCATACCTCGGTTGCCATGTGGGCTGAGAAGCTTCATAGCGGAGGCGCTTTGAGGAATAACTCAGCAGGGTCAGTAGGAATTAAAGAGAGTGGCAAATGGAGCTGTATTCCCTCTGGGAGAATAAATGTAAGGAAATGGTTTTGTCTCCTCTAAGCCTTAAGGCATATGAACATGGTCTCTATAAGGTTTTTCAGCAGTAATATCTAATTTGCTTTCTATTTTGAGTTTGTGAAACATGGGTATCAAATTACTGAGTTAATCTCAAAGGGTGTTCATTTCTTTAGTTTTTAATAAAATAATTTGGGGGCTTCACACATATTAGGGTATAGAAATAGCATAAAGTCAACTACTACATAATAAAAGAATCTTTTTTTCCATTTTTCTCTCTTTTTATAAATTCTTCTTCTTACCTCCTGCAGTTTGGATTCCTGATAGAAAGACTACAGTTAGTTCACTAAATGAGACATCTTTAAAACCGTGAATAACTTGTAGTGATAGATTATATTTCCACCTCAAAAACCAGTAGATACACAAGCTTAATAATCAATAATAGAAATGGATTACACTTCGCCTCAATTTTAAAAGATTAATTTGAATTATCAGTATAATGTGAAATCTAAGTCAATTGATTAATGTTGATTTTGTACATGGCTCTCTCTTAAAGACAAAGTTTTTAAAATAATATATCATTTTACTTGTAAATGCTCTCTCAAAGTTCTTTTGAAGTAATGCATCCATGCATGATAAGTCACTTCAGTCGTGTCCGACTCTGTGCGACCCTATGGACTGCAGCCCACCAGGCTCCTCTGTCCACGGGATTCTCTAGGCAAGAATACTGGAATGGTTGCCAGTTCCTTCTCCATTTGAAGTAATAGAAAATAGTAACAGTTCAAAGTTTTTAATTAGATAAATACATTTAGTAATGTAAATTAGAAAATACCAGTATTGCTTAACAATAAGTGCTACAAGAGTAAGTTTTTTCTGTTTTGTTCATGACTGTATCATCCGAGTCCAGAATGGTACGTTGGCTCTAGAAGTGCTCACTTATAGAATGACTAAATCTGCATTATTTTGATGCCAAACCTACAAGACAAAGTTTATTTCAACTTTAAAGAGAATCTTTAAATAAATTAAAAAAGAGAGAAGTGGCCTATATCTTTATTAATAGTAGATTTAAGAAATGGACTTTCAACAATGTCACTTTCCTAAGTGTTGTAAATAGATATACTAGAAAACTATTTTTATATTTTCAACTAAAATAATTAAAATTGTTTCAAATAATCTATGATATTTTCCTATTTTTATGTTTAAAATTAAATGTTGAATTTTCCTCATAGTCTCATAAACTCAGCTTTTCCATAGTTAATATTCTTAAGTAATGTTTTAAAGAGTCGGAAAAAGGAAAAAAAAAAAAGCCTACTTATAAAAAAAAAAAAGAAACTTCAAGACATTAAAGTTTTCCTAATGTCTCCAGAAGGCAATGCATAAAAGAAAATCCCATTATTATCTCCCCAAATGATTAGACTTTCATATAAGCAATCTAATAATAGGAATCATATTATTACTATGATCTATAATTGTATTTCAAATACTTCTAATAATTTTGTGTGTGTGATGTAGGGGAACCTAGAACTTGTTATACAGAGTGAAATAAGTCAGAAAGAGAAAAACAAATGTTGTACATTAACATGTATATGTATATGGAACCTAGAAAAACGGTACTGATGAACCCATTTGCAGGGCAGAAATATCAACACGGATGCAGAGAACAGACTCGTGGGGGATGGGGGGGGGACGAACAAAGAGTAGCATTGACATGTAAGCTCTACCACGTGCAAAGTGGCCAGTGCAAAGTCGCTCTATAGTGCAGGGAGCTCAGCTTGGTGCTCTGTGATGACCTGGGGGTTGGGATGGGTGGAGGGAGGCTCAAGGATACAGGTGTATCTGTAGCTGATTCACACTCTTGTACAGCAGAAACCAACAAAACACTGTAAAGCAATCATTCTCCAGTTAAAAATAGATTTCAAAACGTGGAGGTAAAATGGGTTTGAGAATCTGTGGTTCAGTGACTATACTGTTACCATTTTATTGCTTTACAGTCAAAACGTAAAGCAAAATCCTCAAGAAACCATCCTATTTAGGACAATGAAGAGATCAGCAAGCTAATTACAAACACAGCAACCTAAAGATCTCCTGTTGCAGTCCTGGCAGTTAGTGCTATGGGAGGACAATAGAAGTGAAAGTGAATTAGTAGGATGCATTTGTCATCATAGTCATGGGTAGTCAATTTACATGTTTAACCAGAGCATGAGCTTCAGAGCACTACTGTCTTCAGAGTGAATGTAGTTCATGCCAAATTGATACTGTGTGTAATCTAGTTCAGTGAGATGCAAGGAAACTCACAGAAAACTAGCTGCAAACGATGTAGGCAGGAAAACTATGTCTGTGATATATTTTGACTTTGCAATTTGGAATTTAAGACTACAAAGAAATTGTTTTTCCTATCTGTGTGCAAACTTACCTTTCAATCAAATAATCATCCAGGGAAGACTGAAACTAACAGCTACCATCTTGAATTTACTCTGGTTTACATACTGAAACTAAACTACAGCTCTTGAGAAGCACTTAAGCACCACGTGGTGAAAAACTTCAGAAATAAAATAAATGTGTTTCAAAATATTACTTCAAATAGAAGTAAAATCAATTTCAGTATTTTTATCATACACATTTTATTACTATTCTAAAGAAAAGGAATTTTAGAATAAATTCTGCTAAATCCTTTTATAGGATGAATGCTTTCAATGTATATATAATATTCTTATATTTTAGTGTAAGTACACTGGAATCTGATTTAGTTAAATTTGGAGGGTTTTCCCTAGGCAATATGAAAAAGATGAATAATGTTTTCAATCTAAGTTTTATAGTTGGATGATAGGAGATATCATGAAGAAAATATGGCTATGTAAAAAGCAATACCTGCATATTTATGTATCCTATCACATACATGCCTTTGAGAAAATTACCTTCAGGTAAAGGGAAAGCGTAATGGATAAAGTATGGATTCTAACATGTTCATTTATTGTTGAAGGAATCTTATCATACCATAGAAATTCTCAATTTGGAAAAGAAATGGTTTTAAAATAGAACATCTCATACAACCCTCAAATTATTTTTCCTAACCATGACTTTCTTCAGAACTCAGTAAAAATGATTGCCATTTTTTCGCATTTGTGGATACTAAAGGCAAACACAAAACAAGTGAATTACCAATATGTTTCTATTTTAAGCATAATGATTTTATATAAGTGGAAAATATATAGGAAGTGGTCCTGAGTAGTGAAAAACTATTTTATGTTTCAGCTTAGTTTATTACCCTGAACTAAATTACCCATAACTAAAAAAAGAAAAATAAAATGGATAATCTGATTATACCTTATTTAGATTACAAATGAGATAGTATTATGAGATTTATTACCTTGTATGAATCAAAATGTAAGACTGCAACTCAAAACTGTCTCATTACTATGATTACAGCTTGAATTTTAGGGTCCTAAATCTATGAATGACAAGAAAATAGCAGGAAAGGATGTCCTAAAAATTGCGTGGTTTTTTTTTTTTTTTTTTTTTTTTTCAGTTCCAGGTGGCAGTAGGGGTAAAAATTCTACCTTCCGATGCAGGAGACACAAGAGACACAGGTTAGATCCCTGGGTTGGGAAGATCCTCTGGAGGAAGGCACAGCAACCCATTCCAGTATTCTTGCCTGGAGAATCCATGGACAGAGGAGCCTGGCAGGCTACAGTCCATAGGGTTGTGGAGTTGGACACAACTCAAGCAATTTAGCACACACGTACATTCTTATATCTATGAAATTTTCTATCTTAGGATGTTAAGCAATTAGGTAGTAGATGAGTACAGTGACTGCTGTGAGCGGGTAAATAACAATCTGGAAAAAATAGAAAAGAATGGCTTGATACTAAATGTAAAGAGACACATTAAATCAAATCTTGGGGCTTCCCTTGTAGCTCAGTTGGTAAAGAGCTTGTCTGCAATGCCGGAGACCCAGGTTCGATTCCTGGGTTGGGAAGATCCCCTGAAGAAGGAAATGGCAACCCACTCCAGTATTCTTGCCTGGAGAATCCCATGGACAGAGGGATCTGGGAGGATACAGTCTATGGGGTCGCAAGAGTCAGACACAACTGAGTGACTAAGCATACAAGCATAAATCAAATCAACACATTAATCCATAATCTGCCTTATAATGAGGTTCAGAGGAAGAAAGCCAAAACCAATAAAGTATCACTGATTTTTGTAACTTTGCTTAATATAAACAGTGGAGGTAAAAACAAACAAAAAACATAAAGAGTTATAATAGCTAGATTATTAAAATCAGCATTTGCATGTATGAATATTTATAACTTTTTCAGAAACTTCTTAGACATATTTAATCCCTGAGGACCACAATCTCAAGAGAATAAACTACTTCCAGAGAGTCAAATCAGTGATGGACCCAGGTTTAAAAATTACATGTTTCAAGCAGTTTGAAAAGAGAAATATGATTTAATGAGAGTTTGTGGGACTACAGAGATACACTGAAGTTATCAGCCAAATTGTTTGAAATGTTTTGAAAGTAAGAGTTTTCTCAGTATAATATGAATTTTAAATAAATATGATTTTGATACTCTAAGAACTAAAGCAAAACCATGTTATTTGCATATCAATAGAGTTATTTTATCATTTTCCATTTTAATGTTTTTACATATATATTGAAAAGTCTCGATTCAGTTACATATTTGGTTTAAAGTTAAATATTGATTAACTCCAATTTTATGCAACATAGCACTCTTTGGTCTCTATTTACTTTGTTCATATGCCTTTATACTTCTAATAAATTATATACGTATATATTTTGTATATATGTAGATGAGTGTTTTATATTTATATATAATATTATGACACTGATTAATCATTTTATTCCCTTTACTCTGAGAATGCCAATCCCTTAATAACATAGATTCTGTTTATTTTAGTTAGAACATTACTGCTAGCAACTGATATAGTAAAGGAATGAATAAACTGGAAATAAACAAGTAAGTGGATATCACCAAAGAAAAGCTGTTGATAACTAACAGTAGAAGAGTGCACTAGACCAGTAACAGTCCTATTCCTAGGTTAGGTGCTGGAAAGAAATTTGATACTTGCAAGGGCTTTAAGAAAGAGGAGGGAACATAAACTTGCATTTGAGTACTTGATTCTCATGAAGCACTGTAACCTTGATAGTAACAACAAAAGCTATTTGGAAAACTTGCATTTTACCACAATATAATACTGTCACGATTCATGGGGTCGCAAAGAGTCGGACACGACTGAGCGACTGAACTGAACTGAACTGAATACTGTTACACCGAAGTCATGCTGTAAGAAGCCATTGATATTTGCACATAAAAGACATATTTGTTTTATAGCTGTTCCACTGGTGAGAATGTGATTGTTTAGAATATACAGAATTTTGCTAGCTTTGGTCACAAGGAGATAGGTAAAATGAAAACAGAGTGCAGAAAGGAGGGATAAAAGGAGAGAGGAAGAGAAGTCATGAAAAAGAGACTTCCAGGGTTACTCAGTTATGTCTGACTCTTTGCAACCACATGGGGTGTAGCCTGACAGGCTCCTCTGTCCACAGGATTCTTCAGGCAAGAATACTGGAGTGGGTTGCCATTCCCTTCTCTAGGGGAACTTCCCAACCCAGGGACCAAACTTGAGTCTCCTGCATTGCAAGCAGATTCTTTACCATCTGCGCCACCAGGGAAGCCCATAATGGCATAAAAAACAGTAAAAATAATAATATATAAGTAATAAAATTTTAAAATAATTGCATGGTAATCTGGACATTAAATATGTTTGTATTTTGCTAAATATAAGACAGAGATGGTGTTATTTTGTAATAGGATGGCATGGAACTCAGCCAAGTGTACCGCCATCTTCACATTTGACTGAAAAGCTAGCAGCCAACTAGAAATAGGCAGAAAGTCAACTAGGATGCTATTTCATTTGCACTAAGAACTGAATCCAATCCTGACAATGTATATCAATATTTCATTACCTTTTATTGTAGAGTATTTCACTGCATTCATACACCACAATTTGTTTATATGTTCATCTGTTGATGGACATTTCTGCTGTTTTTACTTTGATATTATGTGATATTATTTCAAATAAATCTGCTGTGACCCTTCATATATAAATCTTTGTATTAACTTATGCTTTTATTTCTTTTAGGTAAATATGAATAGAATGACATGTAATATGGTAGTTATATGTGTAATGATTTCAAAAAATTGTTACACTAACATCTAAATCCAGTGTGTAATTTTATTAATTTTAGACTTTCTAATGTATGTGCAGTGTTACTTCATTGTGGTTTTAATTTGCATTTCTTTAAAGACCTACATCATCGAAAAAGTAAGAGAGTTCCAGAAAAGCATCTATTTCTGCTTTATTGACTATGCCAAAGCCTTCGACTGTGTGGATCACAATAAACTGTGGAAAATTCTGGAAGAGATGGGAATACCAGACCACCTGATCTGCCTCTTGAGAAACCTGTATGCAGGTCAGGAAGCAACAGTTAGAACGGGACATGGAACAGACTGGTTCCAAATAGGAAAAGGAGTACGTGAAGACTGTATATTGTCACTCTGCTTATTTAACTTATATGCAGAGTACATCATGAGAAATGCTGGGCTGGAAGAACCACAGCTGGAATCAAGATTGCCGGGAGAAATAGCAATAACCTCAGATATGCAGATGACACCACCTTTATGGCAGAAAGTGAAGAGGAACTAAAAAGCCTCTTGATGAAAGTGAAAGAGGAGAGTGAAAAAGTTGGCTTAAAGCTTAACATTCAGAAACCTAAGATCATGGCATCTGGTCCCATCACCTCATGGGAAATAGATGGGGAGACAGTGGAAACAGTGTTAGACTTTATTTTGGGGGGGCTCCAAAATCACTGCAGATGGTGACTGCAGCCATGAAATTAAAAGACGCCTACTTCTTGGAAGGAAAGTTATGACCAACCTAGATAGCATACTAAAAAGCAGAGACATTACTTTGCCAACAAAGGTCCATCTAGTCAAGGCTATGGTTGTTCCAGTGGTCATGTATGGATGTGAGAGTTGGACTGTAAAGAAAGCTGAGTGCTGAAAAATTGATGCTTTTGAACTATGGTATTGGAGAAGATGCTTGGGAGTCCCTTGGACTGCAAGGATATCCAACCAGTCCATCCTGAAGGAGATATGTCCTGGGTGTTCATTGGAAGGACTGATGCTGAAGCTTAAGCTCCAATACTTTGGCCACCTCATGTGAAGAGTTAACTCATTGGAAAAGACCCTAATGCTGGGAGGGATTGGGGGCAGGAGGAGAAGGGGACGACAGAGGATGAGATGGCTGGATGGCATCACCGACTCGATGGACATGAGTTTGAATAAACTCCGGGAGTTGGTGATGGACAGGGAGGCCTGGTGTGCTGCTATTCATGGGGTAGCAAAGAGTCGGACACAACTGAGTGACTGAACTGAAAACTGAGTGACACTGTGCATCTTTTCTTGTTGTTATTTATCCTTTGTATATCTTCTAGGGTGGAGTATTTGTTCAAATATGATATTTTTATTTTATTGGATTGTCTTGTTATTATTGAGTTTTGATAGTCCTTTATATAGTTTGAATACATGTCCTTTATCAGATGTGTAATGTGCAAATAATTTTTTTACAGACTCTGGCTTGAGTTGAATCTTTTTAATTATATTGTGAGAGTATAATTAGAACATGGTCTATCTTGTTCAATGTTCCATGTGGTGCACTTGACACAGTATGTTATAAATGATGTTTCCAATAAACCATATATATTAATATAGCTACATCAAAAAGAGAAGCCAAGTTATGTGTAATATGCATTGATGACCCTGCTCAGTGAAAAACTGATGCCTATCAAAATCTAAGAATTTCCATATCTTCACTGCTAGTACAGCTAATCAGCAGCAAAGTGGAACTGGGAGACATGGTACTTAAAGTGAGACAGATCTTTGAGCAACATCAGTTCTGCTAATTATGGATAATTCTACCTTCTTCTTTCACATGCCTAGAAGGGGAAATAATACTTCTTTTATGTATGATTAGAAAGGCTAGATAATGTAATCAGTGTGTAATATATGTAAGTATCTGCATACTAGATGCTTCCTTATTATCAATAGCATACTGATGATTATAGTGAAGATTCACCCCTTGCCCCAAACATACACACACAAAGAATTTATATAAGAAAATAAAAGTCAGACAGATGTGAATTGCAAAGCATTTGAACACCTGATTGTGGAGCTCAGTCGTGATCTAGGTAAACCAAATTGAGGACTGACACAGGGACACTCAAACACTCTTCCTGAATATGAGAGAAAAGCCTGATAAGTCCATACATGGAGGAATCACCCTGGCCTATAAATATGACTACTTGGGATTGTCAAGGATCTAAAAATTCTATAATATATTATCTGTAATGATGTAGGTCACAGAAAATGATCCTGATAAATCTAAGATGTGTACACACACACACACACACACACACACACACACACACACACACACACACACACACACACACACATATACATATATATATATATATATATAAAAGAGATGGCATACATAAGGTTTTAATATATTAACTATATTGAATCACAGTTCTTATATTTTTAAAAGAGAATGCAATATGAAAAATCAGTCTTATTTATTGTGGGGGGAAATTGCTATCATTTTTAAATATTATATATATATTTCTTAATATATATAGGAGGTCTTCTCAAGTGGCAATAGTGGTAGAGAATCTGGCTTCCAATTAAGGGGACATAAGAGACGTGGGTTCAATCCCTGGGTTGGGAAGGTCCCTGGAGGAGGGCATGGCAGCCCACTCCAGTACTGTTGCCTGGAGAATCTCCTGGACAGAGGAGCCTGGCAGACTACAGTAGTCCTGGTTGGCACAGAGTTGGACACGACTGAGCAACTGAACTGCAACAACTATTGGGTCAAAATATATCATTTTTAACTCTTCATTTATTAAGTAATCTATAGAATGGAAAAATTCATTTAAAAAATATTCCCCTTGGTAATACTGTTTAGACAGAGGGAATGCATATACTCAGAGAAATGTTCCATATACTCAGATGTTGCAAAAACACAGCTCAAGGCAGACTCTGGTCCTTGGAGTGAGAAGATCACTTTGATAAATTTAGGTGATATACACTAAATGTGATTATGAATCCTTAATGGGGAATTTCAAAATAATATTGCCCATTATTAAGTGAGCCTGGAAATAATTTAACAGCTTTATATAAATAGAGCTCAAGAGAGGAAAACTGATACATTTCCAAATATAAATGCTTAAGAAATATGATGCAGGCCATAGAACTTAAAAAATGTTCAAAAACTGTGAGATACCTTACTAAGCCTAACACTGAGTTTGGCAAGTAATACTATATATATATATATATATATATATATATATATATAAATATATATACATATAAAACTCAATGAAGATGAAAACTGTACCTTGGTGCTTAATAGATAGATGGCAATATCCTCTTAACATATATGAATGGAATTTCTGCTGGTTATCATGAGGATGGGAAAAGCATTAGAGGAAGGCCTTGAGGACCTGTGTATAATAGTGCTTATTGACAGAACACACCTCTCTGTTTACACAGATGAATATCACAGATCCTTATGAAGTTAAGGACAAAGACCAGAACACCACAAGAGACCACAAGATAGATTGGAGGTAACATACTACCCGAGATACCATTTGCCTTTATCCATCAAAAATATCCATAACTCCTCAGCATTATACAAAATATAAAGTGGTTGGACTGGCACAAGTGATCCTCTAAACTGAAATGAGTGCTGCCTTTGGTGACTGAAACTATCCCAGACAGATTTTTTAAAGTGGTGTATAACTGACCTATCATATTGAAGAAGGAAATGGGAATCCACTCCAGTATTCTTGTCTGAATAATCCCATGGACAGAGGAGTCTATTGCCCATGGGGTCACAAAGAGTTGGACGTGACTGAGCTCACATTTCTTGACCTATCATATTGCTTTTAGGTGTGCAACATAGTGACTCTATATTTTTTTACAGATTATGTCGAAAGCAAAGTTATTATAATATTTTTGACTATATTCCCGGTGCTGTATATTTCATCCCTATGACTTAATTATTTTATAACTGATAGTTTGTCCCTCTTAATCCCTTTCTCCCATCCCCTCAACCCCTCTCCCCCACGGCAACCACTAGCTTGTTCTCTGTGTATGTGAGTCTGTTTCTGTTTTCTATAGAGTATGCCTCATCATTATAGCCAATGAAACATCATAGTCAAGGAGTTCAACTTTATCACAGAGCAAGGTGGAGGTCACTACTGGGCCCTAATCAGGATTCCAAATAATACATAGATTCAGACTTCAGATGAAAAGTCCCAGGGACACAAGGAATGCCATATCAAAGACTAGAGAGTGCCTAATGCCACAATTTTTTAATATTGTCATGAGATCTTTACAACTACCCTGTTCTCTACACTTCTTGTCCCACACACCATCACATATATGCACACCTAGACACTTCTTTAGGAAAGAGGAAGGAATTGGTTTCACCGAAACATTTATTTTTAATTTTTATTTTTTTGTTCTTTTTTAATATCCAAGAGAGGTTGAATTCTGCATAGGTAGGCTAATTCAATTTGAAATATGTCTATATCCTCCCTCTAGCTGAAAAGAATATGGAAGCTTGAGATGTAGGTAAGACTAGTTACAGTCTAAAGAGAAGAAATGTGATTTTCTCTATAGACACAAAATTTCTCAGTAATATTGTGTGATCTAGTTGTAATGTAAGCTCATGAATTATAGTGTGACAAAAGAAAACAAAATTATCATATTAAAAGTCATTAAAAATATAATGAAGAGCAGTTGGTAGAAGGGACACAATCATCTACATAAACTAAAGATAACATACTGAAATTTCCCAGAAATTCAAAGGAAAGGTGTAGAGAATATATCAATAAATAAAAAATGATGAAATGGAAGATTAATCTGAAAGACTCAATCTATGATTAAAGAAAATAAAAGAAAAGGAAGCAGGACAGGGGAGTATAGAGAAAATAATATAATTGTAAAATAAAATTTTCCTCACTTAAAAATAACATTTTAAAAATTAATAGTTACCAGACAAACTTAATAAAAAAGTGTTATATAAGACACACTGTCCTGGAGTTTTCAAATGTTAATGATAAAGATAGATGCTTGAGAGGAAAAAACACCCAAAGATATAAGAATTAGACTGGCTTCTAAGCTGTCTACATCATTAAACACTGGAACACTGTAAGCAACCACCTACGGAAATCATAACAGAAAAACATTTTGGCTTAAAAATTTTATTCCAACAATATGTTGTTTATATATACTAATGCAACAAATATATTTTTATATTCTTAGAGGAAGTCACTTTGATATACACAAGGACACAAAAAATAGAAGAACACGATTTTCTTTCTAAATAATCCACATGAATATCATGAAAGATAATTAATAATCACAAACTTTAACTAGAAAGTAGGCATTATAAATTCACTGAATATGAGAGTTTTAACAATTAATATTTCTGTGATTGCTATTAATTGAATATATTTTATATCAAGCATTTACTAATTACTATTTTGTTAAAAATTGTTTCATTATGAAAATATAGTCACTCTGTAGATCATTTTTGTGTGGTAAATACCTCTGCTGCCAATTTCTATCCCAATATTTTCACTGATGACTTACAGATGTTATGTTTCCTTGAGCAGGATAATTTTCTTTGGTGCATGTATGTGTCTATGTTTGTATGTATATGTGTATTTCTGTGAAAAATATTATAAACATTAGGAGAAAACAGGAAAACAGTGAAACCTATAACTTCAAAATTATAAAAACTAGGAAGGAGTTCAGTACACATTCTCTATGCCTCATCTATCAAATAAAGAGTAGTTTTTCTTGTTTATATAAATAAAATATAATAATCCACAGTTTGACAGATAAAAATGGTATGGGATTTCTGAATATGAATGTAGCTCGGCATACGCAATCAAATCTTATTCTTGACAGATGCGCAGAATGTGACTTTGTGGAGAAGAGAATAAGTTAAAAAAAAAATGAGATAAATTATTTTTTTGTAATATGTCAAACATTTCCCCTCTACTGTAACCTTCCATATTCACTGTAAAAGCAACATTTATAAAAAGCTTCTCTCTGTTTCTCATAAGAAGATACTCCTTTTCAAAAATTATCAATTTCTTAGACTTCCCTGGTGGTCTAGTGGTTAAGAATCTGCCTGCCAATGCAGGGGACACAGGTTTGATCACTGGTCTGGGAAGATAGCACATAAGGTGGGGCAACTAAGCCCATCCACCCCAACCACTGAGCCCAGGCACCCTAGAGCCCATGCTCCACAACAAGAGAACCCACTGCAGTGAGAAGCCTGTACACTGCTCTTAGAGAATAGACGCTACCCGCAGCTGGAGAAAGTCCACATGCAGCAGCAAAGACCCAGCACAGTCAAAAATAATACAATAAAAAAAAACATTTCTTAACAACTACTTTTGTAAAGTATGTGCATGTGACATAGTCACTTTGCTTACTTAGATTCAACAGCATTTTTATTGCATCTATCTCTTCTAATAAAAATCATGATCAATTCTACCAGAAAGTTGCCATCTAGCTGTTGCTGCTGCGTCGCTTCAGTCGTGTCTGACTCTGTGCGACACCATAGACGGCAGCCCACCAGGCTCCGCTGTCCCTGGGATTCCCCAGGCAGGAACTCTGGAGTGGGTTGCCATTTCCTTCTCCAATGCATGAAAGTGGAAAGTGAAAGTGAAGTCGGTCAGTCATGTCTGACTTTTCGCAACCCCATGGACTGCAGCCTACTAGGCTCCTCCGTCCAAGGGATTTTCCAGGCAAGAGTACTGGAGTGGGTTTCCATTGCCTTCCCCTGCCATCTAGCACTAATACAATATAAAAAGTCAATGGACAGTACTGTACATTAATAAACATATTATTGACTGATACTAAAAGACCAGGAATTTATAATGTGATTATTTACAGAATATACATGGCAAGTGTAAAATTACTGTGAGTTAGCAAGGCTATAATGTATAGGGAAGGATTCATAGGGGTCAGGCTTGAATGAAACCTTAAATGATGGGTAGTATAGGTATAAAGAAATCTAGAAGTCACAATATAAACAACATGAGTCAAAGCAAATGTGGACTAGCCAGACTTTAGAGGTGGAGGATGAAATAGAGGAGAAAGGAGACATAGTATTAAGAGGTAATTCAGATAAACTTCAAAGTTAAACTGCAAAGTCAAAACAATCTGGAGTTCAATGATCTTGATTTGATTGCTGGGACTGTAATTTGTAACTCACATGAGATGAAGATGATTTTTATTTCTTTGTTAAGAATCCAGTTACCCTAACAGCCAAAAAGAAATCAAGGTCCATAAAAAATAAAATATACGGCACCTGAGTGAAGGAAGGCTGTTTATAATAGAGCATTACAAAAATGGGATGGATAAATTTAAACAAAGCAGTCATCTTCTGCTTGATTACTATCCTTTGGGCTTGCATGAAAGAAGTAGTGGATGTGAAATATTTTTAAAAGCTCTGAAAGTCTGCCTTACAAGCACTGATTAAAAGAATTGAATACCAAATGTAACCAACAGATTTTCTTTTCATTTATCTGCTACTGAGAATACTATTCTCAGTATTTTCTTATCTCCATCACTTTCAGAAGTTATCTTGCTATGTGTCTATCTATACATATTCATCACTCTGACAGTAGAATCAAGAATAAAAATTCAGATAAGAAAACAAGATGTGCAATTGCTTTATCTTCTAAACATGGGACATACAAAAAATAGACATAAAAAGACAGCTTCTTAGAATCAACAGTAAAACTAACAACAGAGTATCTTTCCTTTTATCCTGATAAGTATAGAGCAACAGAACATACTAATCATTTGGTTTGTAAATATTCTTAATTCTTCTTTCTTCTCCTAAAAGTCAATAACAAAGAGACTGTCTATAAGAAATCCTAGATATACTGTCTAGTAATCATAATCCTGCATATTATTCATACCCTACTCCATTCAGGCAGTAATAATAATAGTCCAAACACATATTTAGAATACTTTTGAAATCACAGCAATTCCTGAGCTGACTGTCCAGGTGAGCCTTACTGTACTCAGACAAATACTTCAAATACAAGGGACATGTTCAGTATTTGACCAAATTCTTTCACCACTACTGTACTTTTACATCTACTGTTCTGAGTAACATCCTAGGGAAGAGGGTCTTGCCACTCTGCATTACTTGATGTATTTCATTGGTCAGAGTAGTCAATTTAAAAAAATCACTGTATTATGTCAAATAATAGGATTCCTAAAGAAGGCAAAATATTTCTTCTGCAAAATCTTATTTTAGTTAAGTTGGGCTTATTTTATTGCAAATTTTTTTTCTATTTTGCTATTAATTATGCCAGGGATTGAAGGGATAATAATTTTCTATTATTTTGAGGTATATTTGACTAGAAGAGACAAGCTGAATATATTCAGGGATATGTCTTAATCACACATGTTAATCAACTGTTATTTTAAAGTCTGTATCATTATCAGTGATAAATTAATTGAAAAATATATAAGGGTATCAAAGAGTTTTTTGTTTTCTTTTTTAAAGAAACAATCAGTGGAGTATAAATGTAGATTGGTTGTCATTTAACTTTAAATTTGTTTAACTATATTCAATTAGAAATATGCACTTAGAGCTATATTCATTAAGCATACACATCTGATTTTCTCCTTCTATCAAAACCGAAGAAACGGCTGAGAAATATGAGGCTTTAAAAGATTCCAAATTCTTCAGCACAGCTGTTGACTTTTTTGAACCTTCTGGCAAGAAGCTAAGAATGGAAACATGGCTAAAATAATGAAATGGGATGCTTGTTCCTTGATTTATTTCCTAGACTAAGAAGTAATTAGCTTTCTCAACAACAAAAAAAGCAGCTCACCTCCTTGACTAGATTTTTATTTGTAATTTGAACCTCAAGTCATTCCATTAAGACATTTTACAAAATGTGTTTCCTATTATTCAACTTTCCTAAAAACCAAGGCCTTGAGGATTGTCATTTGCTTTTCATATTTTAACATCTCTGCCCTTCCCTCCTTCCTTCCTTCCTTTCAAGGAGCACTCAAAAGTACATTGACAAGAGTCTCTTCAGAGAGAAAAAAAAGAGCTGCAAATAAATTTATTTGCATATCAAAATGCTTTTGTTGTTAAATACTAAATTTTCCTTAGAATATATGAAGGAATAATAGACAGTATTTCTACCATTATTTTATAGTCTCAGACAATATGCAAATTCAATTTAACAGTGTCAACTTTTTAATGACTCCAGTACAGCATTTAAGAAGAGAATAAAGAGCTATGTGTTCTTTTAAAGGAAACTTTCAGTCTCTAAACTTTCTCCCCACTCAGATTTTTAGATACTATGTTTGTCCTGGCATTGGTAAATTCATACTTCCCATAATTTTGTCATTGTGACTGTTGAATTTAGACAAATGTTTCTACATGAGGTCCTTTCAGTGGATCAGCTGCAGCGTACAGTTGCTTCATGATGTTTAGAAAGAAAAATTTTGTTGGATGGCAGAAAAACTAAGTCAATCAAACCTTTGTATTTTGTTGTAAACAACTGATACTTGAAAAAAAGCATCTTATGGTAGACATCTCCATACAAGAGTGTTTTCAACAGAACAAAATAAACACAAGGTAATTGCCAACATACAGATAATGATTGTAAGTTGGATATCAAAACCAAGATTTGACTTATGGTTTTCTTTATGAGGTAAAACTCTTGGTTACTGTTGACATGAATCTTAAATGCATAACTTTAATATAAAATAAAATACACTATACCTTATTTGCAGTTCTTGTGCATGGCATTCAGAAATATGACACTGTAAATTCCTGTAAATAAAAAGACATGATGAGTTGAATGCATTTTCAAACTTGAATCTGAGCAATGACTTTGTAATTAAGGAATATTGAACTATCAAATATTTCACTACAAATCTGATACAGATGTAATTTTATAAATTGCCTTATATGTTCTTACAGACAACAAAACTACAATGTGTGCCCATACCATTAAAAAATATTATTTCTGATAATCTATTATACTAAAATCTTCAAGTGATTTTCGATCCAGACACCAGATCATTTTGAAAGCTAATTCTTCTGATTTCACAAGAAATATGGACATAATGCATACCCAAGCATGTTGTGGTTAGGATTAATAAACAAGATGTTTTAAATAAACTGGGCAATAAATATGTTTAAATATATATATTAGATACATATGTAATGCTTCAAAGTTAGGAATGAGTTTAGGGAAACACTTCCTTCTTTTTATACATATACTCAATACATTCATTTACTCAAAAGTGCAAAGGTAGTACATTTCACTCTACAATAAGTTAGCCCTTTCAGAGAAAATAAAAATAAAGTTATGTCAAAATGATCAAAGCATTAATGATTTATTTAGCATTATATTCACATTTTGAAAGAAACAATATTTATTGTGTTGGTGTTGAGACAAGAGTTAATATTTGGGACTTGTAACTAAGTTATCATCTAAGCCTATGTTAAAATATATTGTCTTTAAACTTGTCAGGTTTTATTTTTTAGCAACTCTTTATCTCTAAGTGAGGGAGACTGTAGAAGTAAAATACCTAATTCAGTACCTAGAACAATAGAGACTGATAAATATAAGAACACTCTTTTTTTTTTCTTTTTTTTAGAACACTTTTTTTTAAAGTTTCTAGGAAAACAGAATTAATAGTTACTATCTTCAATGTGTAAAGTGTATATTTATAAATATAGAATAATTTTATAAATATATCTTAGTATATGTGTGTGTTAGTTTCTTAGTCATGTCCAGTTTTTTGCAATCCCATGGACTGTAGCCTGCTAGGCTCCTCTGTCCATGGAATTATCCAGGCAAGAATACTGGAGTGGGTTGCCATTCCCTTCCCCAAGGGATCTTCTTGATCCAGTTAGCATAATATGGGGCTTCCCAGGTGGGAAGGGATAAAGATGATGCTAGTAGTAAAGAACCCACCTGCCAATGCAGGAGACTAAGAGATATGTGTTCAATCCCTGAGTTGGGAAGATCCCCTGGAGGAGTGCATGGTAACCCACTCCAGAATTCTTGCCTGGAGAATCCCCACAGACAGAGGAGCCTGGTGGGATACAGTCCCTGGGGTCCCAAAGAGTCAGACATGACTGAACGACTAAGCACATGCATAGTATGATATACAATATATAGTATATCTTTAGTATATAGATAATATATAGCATAAGATACCCTGGGTAATTTTAAAACTAACCATTGCTTTAACATAACACATTCACTTTTTCTTTAGTGTGGAATGATAAATTAAAAGTAGATCCAGATATATTTGTAAATGTTAAGTGCTTTAACTTAAAAAAAAAAATCACATATAATGGGTAAGAAGAGACACACAATCGCAGATATGGATGACCCAACGGCACACAATCACAGATGCAGAAAGAAATGCAGAGCTCATGAACACTGAATCCAACATCTTAGGGATCTAAAATGATGCACTGTAAGACACTGTACTGTTTAAGGTCATGCAGCACATTTGCACAGGACTGAAAATAGGACCCATCAAAAAAAGAATCACTGCCACACACTAAAAAATTACATGAAAAGAAATTCAACTGTATGAAGTTCCTATAAATAATTCACTTGCTGGACTTAGGAGAATATTTATTTGTAGAAATCAGATGAATATAAAGTGAATATAAGTTATGTCCTAACATGCTAAGATGCTGCAAAGAGCTGATGTTTAAATCTTTCCCCCTTAAGATGCTTTTAGTATTGTGGTTTTTAGTTTAATATTTTCCAACTTTATTATTCATCACACGGATACAAAAATGAATGTTTATCTATGATTCAATGGCGCTAACTTTGTTTTTCAGTTGCAACTAAGAAGGAGAAATATATTAAGTTTAAAAATATATCACTGCAATTTTTTTTTTTAGCTCATGATTGGAGACAATTTATTATCTATTTATACTTGTTTTATAAATTTTTATTGTGACATATATTTCAAATATGTATTGTATTGGAAATAGAGAAATTTCAGTTTCTTAAGATTTTTGTGGTGTTGATCACCATTTAAAAGTTTTAATTATTCATTATATATATATATATATATATAATTTTTTGCTGGTGTAATTGGCATTTTTCTAGGCACCTGGACCATATCAGTATAAATTACTAAACTCTTTTATTCTGGCAATTACAATATAGAAATACACAGAAAATAATAAATTCACAATAAGCATAAAACCAAGTAAATCATGTATGATATTAGAAAGTGGTAACTGCAAGGGTGAAAGGGATTTGTGAGTAGGGTGGCATCAGCTTACGATATTGCGTAGGTAAACCAAAGGGAAATTTGAAGAAAGTCTCAAATAACATTTGTCTAATTTATGTAGAACATATGATCATGTTTATTAGCTTTTGATCAAGGCACTATCAAAATTAGTGAAAAGATTAAATTTGCTTGGATTTCAAAAAGAAGAAATTAATTTTGTTTCATTACTTTTGCACATAAAAATATCCCTGTACGTTGTACTTTACAGACTTCCAAAGGATTGCCTGTGGCTTTAAAAACATGGCCATCACTTTTTGTTTTTGTAACATAGACATATTAGCAAGATATATCCCCATATCCTTTAACAAAAAGAAGGAAATATGAAAATGGATAACGTGACCACAGTAAGTTTCTCTATGTATCCGGTTCACCGCTGTATAAAAACTGAGTAAAAGTTAAGTTTAAGTGCCTCAGTCCATGTCTCAGTCTCAGTGTAGAAAAGTTCCCTTCACAAAACATTTTGTTTTCTGGAAAAAAAAAAAGCTAAACTCTTTTAACCACTCCCCTTAGCTTGTAATGAGGAAATTACGATGGTATATGCCATCAGGTAATATTCTACTTGCTCTGTTGTTCAGTCACTCAGTTATGTCTGACTCTTTGTGACCCCATGGACTGCAGCATGCCAGGCTTCCCTGTCCTTCACTATCTCCTGGAGTTTGCTCAAACTCATGTCTATTGAGTTGATGATGCTATCCAGCCATCTCATCCTCTGTCATCTCTTCTCCTGCCCTCAGATTTTCCCAGCATCAGGGTCTTTTCCGCTGAGTTAGCTCTTCACATCAGTTGGCCAAAGTATTGGATATTCAGCTTCAGCATCAGTCCTTCCAATGAATATCCAGGGGTGATCTCTTTTAGGATTGATTGGTTTGATTTCCTTGCTCTCCAAGGGACTCTTAGAGTCTTCTCCAGCACTACAGTTCAAAAGCATCAATTTTTCAGTGCTCAGCCTTCCTTATGGTCCAAATTTCACATCCATACATGACTACCAGAAAAACCACAGCACTGATGATACAGACCTTTGTTAGCAAGGTGATGTCTCTGCTAGTTAATACACTGTCTAGGGTTGTCACAGCTTTTCTTCCAGTTCACTTCCTGGGGTGGGAAGAGGCCCTGGAGAAAGGATGGGCTATTCACTCCAGTATTCTTGGGCTTCCCTGAGGCTCATACAGTAAAGAACCCATCTGTATGCGGGAGACCTGGGTTTGATACCTGGGTTAGAAAGATCCCCTGGAGAAGGCATGGCAACCCACTCCAGTGTTCTTTCCTGGAGAAGCCCCATGGACACAGGAGCCTGGTGGGCTACAGTTCATGGGGTCGCAAAGAGTTGGACATGACTAAGTGACTAAGCACATAAGCACATTCTTCTAAGGAGCAAGTGGCTTTTAATTTCATAGCAGGGATTAATAGTTAAAAAACACAGCAATAGATTTTGGCATCCACTAAGATATTATTTGTGCTCTAGGTCTTTTGATTATAACCATCAGGTACATATATAAAAAAGAACAAAATAAACGCAAAGTTAAATTTTTATTGAATTGTTTAATGTAAAAATTTCATTGTATAGTCTCATCTCTAGAAAAGGAAACATCTGCCAGTGCAAGAGATGCGGGTTGGATACCTGTGTCCAAAATATCCCTGGAGAAGGAAATGACAACCCACTCCAGGTATTCTTGCCTGGGAAATTCCATGGAGGAGCCTGGCAGGCTACAGTCCATAGGGTTGCAAAAGCCAGACATGATTTAGCAATCAAACAACAGCAACTCATCTATTAGTATTAAGTGTCTATGAAATATCTCTGGTTCTGTTTTTGAATCTAGATTTTGGTGTTTATAAGAGAGATGATTTCATCATCTAATGATAACATTCATACAATAATCTGATTTATTCAAGAATGTATATTATAATACAGTATCATTCCCTCACTTTTCAGCAATGAACACAAACATATTTTGTGAATGCAAAATCTAAAAGAGTCTTTCTTCCTTAAATGTTATGTTTTTTTCCAAAATCTGTAAGTTATTATAATTTACCTGACACCTACACTGAAGCATTTACAAAGTTTTATATGACTGATACTATTACTCTTGCTTCTGCAGGAAAATCTCACTGAAAAATGACTTGATAATAATTGTCAAATACACAGTTGAGCTACTTATTACCTTTTCTATTAAACTGGTTTGAGCCAGTAAGAGTGAATTTTTATAGTCATTTCTTTTACATTTATTATACATATAATTGAAAGTTCCAGGACTAAATTATATAAAGCTTACTTAGGAAACATTTAATTTCTCTGAGAAAGAATAATGATTAGTTTCTTCTCAGTAATAAGTTATAATTTTATAACTGTGTATCTGAAGATCTTCAAGATAAATATTTATTAATAAAAATTTACCAGATATCCATATTAATAAATACAGAAAATTATTTTGCAAAGCAAAATACTGCACATACTCCAAAAAGCTGATAAAATCCCAGCCACAAAGTCACCAACAGTTTAATGTAACTGTAACATACAAAAAAAAAATGCTTCTCTCATTTATGACTCAGAAGTAGATTGCTTTATATCTTAATATTGAGTTTCTAGACTTAATCAATAAGCTTCAAATCTACTCTCATATATCATCATGTAGGGTAAGAAAAACAAATGTGGATGCAGGCTTCTTGATCTTATCTGAAGGAGCTGATACAGCGGCACTGCAAACCATGAGTTGCAACACTTTTATAGTAAAATGTCAAATGCCATTACTGGGGCAGTTTCCCACTCTCCCAAAGGGCTATGATTTCTTATTAATATATAATATCTCAAGTTTTTTTTGCATGCCTGAGCTCAGCTGTACTTTATTATTATTTATTTCCATAAATAGAGAAGAGAGAGGGAAAGAGCTTGGACTTTAAATCAACCATGGAGGCACAGTCTTGGATGCACACTTTTGGGTAGTCATTCACCTTCCTGCACTTGGGTAAACTATTTCACCTCCTTGAGTAGAAGATCCCTTTGTCCACATTAAGGGGGTTATCTTTGCAACACATGTAATACAGAGCCTGGCTCACTCAACAAATAACAACTTATATCTCTTATCTTTCAAATTATACTTTGCTTTCTTGTTGGCAAAATATTTTTAGATAATATCTTCATAGACCTTTCCTTACTCATATGCAGGAAAAAACTGTCCTTCCCAAAGATATTAGTGGGTAGAAGAGAGCAAAAGCAGTGGGTATCATGGCAAGAAAATGAACACTACAGTGTATCTTGGATGGGAAGGGACTACATCATCAAACAACTGATGAGGTGACCGTTCTGAAAGTAAAATGTCAAATTCTATCATTTTCCAAGTGTTTAGTTTGTTGCAAGGCATTACTCATTACCTCTATGTAAGTTGAAGCTAACGTCTTCATTAGTTAACGAAAATGTATAGAATTCATGACCATTCAGACTTCCAAACAAATCAGCTAAGATTGTAATGATCTGCTTATTTTCCCCCTACAGGTTTCTCTGAATAGGCTAAATAAGGTACTGTTACTGCAAAAGCAAAAATGAAATCTAAAATATAAAAGTAATAAAATACTAAACAGAGTTTGTACAAAGTCTGGTGGCATAAACACAATATTATGTGACTCCATATTTTATTTGTTTCAGCAGTTATTTGAACAACATGGCTCATTTGCCAAATGATATGAAAAACTTGGTTCTTATCACGATGTTAATAAAACCAAAGACCACCAAAATAGCACATATAATTGGCAATAACAGAGTCATTTATTCTCAGTATACTTTAGCCAATCAAACAGAATTACTATTATGGTTCAAGTAATAATCTCCTTTTATAAAACATGTTTTATCTGGTTTTATTTATGATGCTATTCTATTTGTTTGAACAAGCAATTGAATCACTCAGTTATCACTTTTATCTTTTTGATATATGCCAAGGAAGTAATTTCATGCTCTGAAGTTAAAGTCAAAACAAGACTCAAATTCTTGCCCTTTGGTTTTTTTTCCTTCCTCTTTTAAACTCAAGTTTATAAAATTAATAGATGTTCTGCAAAGGAGGTCTATTTTATAATTATTATATTTTAAATCATAAAGCAGAAAGAAATTCTGAAAAAATTGATTTCTACCCTTTCATGTAAGGTTTTACTTTGGACAATGCATCCAATAGAATTTTATATTCCATTGGAAGAAAAAAAGAGAAGGAGATACTACTTAATTACTTGTATCTTTGATTGTAGTAGCCGCAAATTTATTTTCATATTTATTCTAAATAATTCCCCTCCTAAATTAACATGGTTTAGGTTTAATGATATGGCAAATTAAAAGAAATCGCAGATTGAAACAATACCTACTTAATGGGGTGTCAGAAAAGTTTCATAACTATTCCAATTATATGTAACATCTCTGAAGCTATATTTACAATGATATATCTGTATAACAGCATAATGGATAAGAACATACAGAGATAGGTCTCTGTCCTACTCCATTGTAAAAACAGGCCAAGGCACTTACCTTTAATAGTTTTAAATAGTTAAAAATTAAAAAATCAATAAACACAAACCACCAATCAGGCAAATGAAAAGAAAAAAAAAAAAAAAAAAACAGCAACTGATTTTCTAGGAATTCTTTCATTGGGCACAGTAAAGGACAAAAATGGTATGGATTTAACAGAAACAGATGATATTAAGAAGAGGTGGCCAGAATATGCAGAAGAAATATATAAAAAAGATCTTAATAACCCAGATAACCACAATGGTGTGATCACTCACCTAGAGCCAGACATCCTGGAATGTGAAGTCAAGTGGGCCTTAGGAAGCATCACTATGAACAAAGCTAGTGGAGGTGATGGAATTCCAGCTGAGCTATTTCAAATCCTAAAAGATGATGCTGTGAAAGTGCTGCATCCAATATGCCAGCAAATTTGGCATACTCAGCAGTGGTCACAGGACTAGAAAAGGTCAGTTTTCATTTCAGTCGCAAAGAAGGGCAATGCCAAAGAATGTTCAAACTACAGCACAATTGCACTCATTTCACGTGCTAGCAAAGTAATGCTCAAAATTTTCCAAGCTAGGCTTCAACAGTACGTTTATCGAGAATTTCCAGATGTTCAAGTTGGATTTAGAAAAAGGAGTGGAAGCAGAGACAAATTGCCAAGATCCATTGGTTCATAGAAAAAGGAAGAGAATTCCGGGGGTGGGGGGGGCGGCGGTGGGGGGGAAACCTTCTTTGCTTCATTGATTATGCTAAATTAAATCCTTTATGTGGATCACAACTAACTGGAAAATTCTTAAACGATGGGAATACCAGACCACCCTACCTGCCTCTTGAGAAACCTCTATGCAGGTCATGAAGCTGCAGTTTAGAACCAGACTTGGAACAGACTGGTTCCAAATTGGGAAAGGAGTACATCAAGGCTGTCACCCTGCTTATTTAACTTATACGTGGAGTATGTCATGTGAAATGCCAGGCTGGATGAAGCACAAACTGGAATCAAGATTGCCAGGAGAAATATCAATAACCTCAGACACGCAGATGACACCACCCTTATGGCAGAAAACAAAGAGGAACTAAAGACCATCTTGAAGGTGAAAGAGGAGAGTGAAAAAGCTGGTTTAAAACTCAACATTCAGAAAACTAAGATCATGGCATACAGTTCCATCCCTTTATGGCAAATAGATGGTGAAACAATGGAAACAGTGAGAGATTTTATTTTCTTGGGCTCCAAAATCACTGCAGATGGTGACAGCAGCCATGAAACTAACAACAACAACAACAACAAAACACTTGCTCCTTGGAAGAAAAGCTATGACAAAGCTAGACAGCATATTAAAAATCAGAGACATCACTTTGCCGACAAAGGTCTGCATAGTTAAAGCTATGGTTTTTCCAGTGGTTATATATGGATGTGAGAGTTGGACCATACAGAAAGCTGAGCACCATAGAATTGATGCTTTTGAACCGGGGTGTTGGAAAAGATTCTTGAGAGTTCCTTGGACTGCAAGATCAAGCCAGTCAATCCTAAAGGAAACTGTTTCAGAATATTCACTGGAAAGACTGATGCAGACCTGAAGCTCCAATACTTTGGCCACCTGATGTGAAGAGTGAACTCATTGGCAAAGACCCTGATGCTGGGAAAGACTGAGGGCAGGAGGAGATGAGGACGTACAGAGGATGAGATGGTTGGATGACATCACTGACTCAATGGACAAGAGTTTGCACAAACTCTGGATATAGTGAAGGACAGGGAAACCTGGTGTGCTGCAGTCCATGGGGGTGCAAAGAGTCAGACAACTGGGTGACTGAACAATAACAATCATACCACTCCAGTCACATACCACTTTCTTAGCTCTGATAAATGTCTATGTGTCATTTTGTGTATGTGGCTCAAAATGGCAAAAGGTAAACAAAAGAGAAAAACCAAGAAGGTGGATGTAAAGAAAAAAAGAAAGAGGATAAAAATAAAATATGTAGAAAATACATTTATATTTTAAATTAGCTTTTGCTTATTGAATGATTATTATATATTAGACTGTTTGTATTGGAAACAGAAATTGCTAACACCCTTTCAAACTATCTCACAAAAGTTGTTCAAGGTCTCACAGTTAATGAATAAACAACAAAACCTAGATTTGTCCTCTAAGTCCAGGTTCTTTTCTAGGTTGTACACTGTCACATTATAAAGATGTTGACTCACTAAACAGAAGAACAGTACAGAAGTATTTGTTTTTCATTTTCTTCAAGCAAGGATTTAACAAAACAGTTAACATCAGAAGTTTGACACAGGCTTTAATCACTTAAATTCTTTTACCCATTATTTCATCATCATAAATGCATACAAATGATGTTGTATTCCTTTCACAAAAAATGTCTAAAATCAGCATACTCAATGGATTCAGTTGAGAAATTAAGATATGAACGCAGCTAATGCAGTTTCCAAACATGTTACCAAAGGAAAAAATATGTACTTTTATAAATTCTTCCACATAATCCTTCATTTCTAATGCAACAAGTTAATTATTTGATTTCGGGGTCATTTCTAAGGTTAGCAATGGTTCAAACAATATCAGATTACTTGCAAACACAAATGCCAGGTCCTAGGACAGTTACAGGAAATCTGAGAAGGCAAGGCTTTTCAAGGAAACTAGGTCACGAAAGAGATTATTGCTTTAATCCTTAGAAAACTGGATAGAGTTGTCTTTTCCTGTATGAATATGAACCTCAATTAAACACTATAGGAAGGAATAAGGGTGGCAATCTGGCTCAAACAAAGCTTTTCTGTTAAAACTGTGATGTATGCGTATCATGAATACAGAGTTTGCTTCATTTTCACATTTCATTTTGAATATAATAAGCCACTTTTAATGGAAGAGATTAACAGATTACTTTCTAAATATGCTCAGATTTACTTTCTAAATATACTCAGATTAAGCTAATTTGGTTAATCCCATTCTGTTTCACATGTAGTATCAACGTACAGTTCAGAGGTTTACACAGAGGGAAGTCTCTAAAAAAGACAGAAATATGAGAGGCAACATCTTTTTCTTAACCATAAGGTTAGACTAAGCTTCCACCAGCATAAACTACCAAAGAATTAACCTGATATCCCATAAGCAACAGGAGATAGAAATTGAAAGCTAGTGGTACAGTATCAGATATCAAAGAGAATCCAATGTCCAATTTGTTATTAAATATTGCCAGATTGTTAGCTACATCAGTGCCAGATTATTAGCTACATCACTGAAAATCTGTACAAGAATTATCAACAGTGGGAAACCTAGAGGTCTATACTTTCCAGACATGCTTTTAAGATTACAACTCTGTCTAGAGGGGGCAGAAATTGATTAGATCATTTCCTTTCCACCTTAGTTTCAACTGCAACAATTGAAATATATTTACATTCTAAAAGTGATAGTACTTTTATCAAGATCAAGTTAAAGTAAATAAGCAAATACATGTCTATACAAATGCATATATACACACATAAAACACCACCACCACCACATAAAACTGAGATCAAAGATTTAGTTTTATTTTGACATTTTCTTGGCTTAATTTCAGAATTAAGATTCCTGGGGTTTTGTGAGAATTGTCAGAGATACTGTACGTAAAATATTTAGCATGGTGATAGGCCCTTAATTAATTCTCAAAAATGATCTTACTTCATCATCTGCTTATCAGTTTGCTTGGAAAATAACTTGGAGAGTTAGAATACAAGACAGTTTTGAAAATACAGAAGATAAAGATCATTGGTTTATTAAGATATGCTCTGGTATCATATAATACTAGACAGCAAGTATGTAGTAATCAATAACTTTACATAGAATAATATGCTACTAGATTTTTTTTTCCTTTGGAGGACAAAATATTCTCTTTGTGCATATACAAAGGAAAATTTCAAATGCTTATTTTTCTTTTTGCTGAGAAATGTTCAAAAATCCCACCATTAACCCCTCCCTCTGTGAAGCAGCAGCTTGGATATTGGTTATATTTTCAGTAAAGCATGTGGTAAGTTATAGGAATATCTGTTTCCTCATAAAATTCTTAGGTATTAAGGTGCAGAGGGCATGACCTAATAATCTCTGTCTCCTGAGAACCTGCCATATCACCTGGAAAATAGCAAGTTTCCAATAAATATGAGTACAATTGCAATATACAAGCCACAAATCTACCGGATCCACTGGGGACTGTGTAGCTTTTCGTGTCCTGCTTTCTATTTTTTTTTTTAATGCCTTGCTTTTTATAGGTACATCACTCTGTATTCCTTTTCCATGGCACAAGGCACAGAAAAAAGAGAAAAGATGACTATTTCCCATGTGCGTACACTGATATAGCATCAGTTGCTCAATTATAACATGAGTAATATTTTTCTCTGTGTAAATTAGGATATAATTAACAAACAGAAAACACAACATGTATTAGAATAATTATTATAGAACATGCTAAATATATTCTGCATATATTCCAAGTATGTTTCCAAAAGAATAACTCTTAAACTCTCTGATTTTCATTGTATAGATACAAATGTCTTTTTCCTTTTACTTACATTCTTTGAAATATATTGAGAACAAAATTAAAGAACAAGCAACCCTTCCTCCACACACACTAAATTCCCAAACTCCAAACTCTTTTTAAAAAAGTATTTACTTTTTTAATTGAAGAATAATTACTTTACAGAATTCTGCTGGTTTCTGCCAAACAGCCATAGGTCAATTATTACCACAATGCATTGTCATATCATAAAGACCTCAGATACAAATACAATCTTTTTTCAAAGTCTTTACTTTTATTTTCACTATCTGGTCTATTGGTTTCTGCCGTTTGGTGCATATGAACACTCACCGTTGTCTTGGTGGTGGTTGTTATTATTATTAAGACCCCTTGGGACCACTTGCTTCCTTGGAATCAGTGCCCCTAGAGAAAATATGAAGTCAACACCTGTTGCTCCCCAAACTGTCGCTACTCAAACAATTGCATGTATTCAATATCATGAAATAGTATGATTCAGGTACAACTGCTTTTTGTACTGTACACATTGTTCAAAATTCAGAATGAGATAATTTTCAAGACTTAATGAGGAATTTGTATATCCATATCACACTCTATGAGAGTGGGCTTTCTCAATGAAAGGCAGGGCAACCAAGAGCTAGCCTCATGAAGTGAAAGACCCTGCATCCTCTTTCTAGAGAAGCCTGCTGTAGCACTGCCGGGATTCTCTGACAGAACTACTTTCTCCCTGCCCGAGAGAGGTAGATTCAGAATTTCTCAACAATCCAAAGCTACTAAGAAATCCATACTGCCTGCCTCTGTCATCAGTATCATCCCCACTACACCAAGTGTGGAGAGTTCTATCTTCTTGGGAAAAGTCTTTGATTCACTTTTCATTTACTGCAGCTCTTAAGGTCAGGAGAAAGTGACATTTTAAGTATCGTTTATATTCCTTGTATTTATGTATATAGATTCTCTGCTTAAATAGCTTGTTTGCTTAGAAAAATAAGAAATTATTCTTAGTTTCATCACTGAAAGCAGTAAATTACTCTTTGATCACACTAAAACAGATGTCACATTTGACAATCCATTTTGACCTTCAAGATTAAGGTCAGTACTTTATGTGCTTCTTGTGCACCTTATATTAGCCCAGAGAATCTAACCAAAATAAAAATTTAGCTGACTCTACCTCCATTTTGGACTTCCCTGATAGCTCAGAGGTTAAAGCATCTGCCTGCAATGCAGGAGACCTGGGTTCGATCCCTGGGTTGGGAAGATCCCCTGGAGAAGGAAATGGCAACCCACTCCAGTATTCTTGCCTGGAGAATCCCACGGACGGAGGAGCCTGGGGGGCTACAGTCCACGGGATCCCAAAGAGTTGGACACGACTGAGCGACTTCACTTCCATTTTACTAAAACCCTCTTGATAGTAGGTACCATGTTAATTTTTTGCTGATTTTATTCTCAGTTTCTCACATAGGACATGCAAAAGGAGTGCTCTTTATTAAATTTTTATTGAATGAGTAAATGAATAAACAGTTAACTATATTGAAGATAGGAAGTAACAAACAAGAAAATAGTAAAAAGAAAGAAAATATTCTTGGAGATCATTCTCAGTAGTAAATGTGGTTGAATTATGTGAGCAAGGTTCACCAACTTTGTAGTCCAGGGACAAGTGGAACTGGTCAGCACATATACATTACTACAGGGTGAATTAGCCAGTCAGAAAGAAGGAAACACAAAGATTTGACAGCACTATTTACAATAGCTAGAAAATGGAAGCAACAGATGAATGGATAAAGAAGCTGTGATGCATACACACAATGAAATCCTACTCAGCCATAAAAAGGAACACATTTGAATCTATTCTAATGAGGTGGTTGAAACTAGAGCCTATTATACAGAGTGAGTTAAGTCAGAAAGAGAAATATAAATATTTCATATTGACACACATATATGGAATCTAAAGAGATGGCACTGATGAATTTATTTTCAGGGAGGCAAAAGAGAAACAGACATAGAGAACCGATCTATGGACATGGGGGAGGAGAAGAGGGAGACGGGGAGATGTATGGAGAGTGTAATATAGAAATTTACAATACCATATGTAAAATAAACAGCCAATGAGAATTTGTTGTATGAATTAGGGACCTCAAACAGGGGCTCTGTGACAGGCTGAAGGGTGTGGTGGGGACGGAGATGGGAGGGAGGCCCGGGAGGGAGGGGACATCATGTACCTATGGCTGATTCTTGTTGATGTACGGCAGAAAAACACAAAATTCTTTAAGCAATCACCCTTCAATTAAAAAATTAAAAAAAAAAAAAAACAACTTGACAGCAGTAGTTGAGTGACATGAAATGAAAAAAAAAATGAAAATGTGTATCAAGGAAGAATGAAATAAAGCATCTGCTTTATTTTTAGTACATTTAATTATAAGTCTATATTTTTCACTTTTCCATTATTTTCTTCTAGGCAGCTCCATCCTGAGGCATATCATTCAGACTTTAAAGTACAGTTCTACTGGATAAGCACATATTTTGTAAAAGAACCACATAGCTCACGATGGTTACTTCTGGAGGAAGAGGCAAATTTTCTAATGACAACAGCCAGAGATAAGAAAAAGCAAGACAATATCCCACAAGCTGAAGTTCAATTAAGGTTTTAGTATATTGAGTAAGTGAGATCTCAAAAAAAGATTAGAGACAGTATTTGTACTGAAGAATATCCACAAGCCAATAAAATATAAAAATAAATTTAAAAGTTTAATTCAAATACAGTAAATCAAAGCACCATATCTAGAGGGAGACAGAGTGAAAATTTCTAGTTTCTTTATTATAATACTTAAATTTAATAAGAATGTAATTAAAACAAACTTTAAACCTTTTACAAAATTTGTCAGATTTTAGTCTGGTAATCATCCAAAGATCTTTAACTAGCAAACAATGATTTTTAAAAATTATTATTAATTAACTTAATGCAGGATGTGAAGAGAGCATGTGATGTATTGACTCTAAGTTTTAAAAATATTAATTTCTTTTCATTTATGTCCAGGCCTTTTTGAATTCCTGTTTTGTCTGCCATGATCCACTTAATAACGTTGTATGGCACTAAAATTTTAAGGGTTTTCATGCTAATATGCTTAAACATTATAACAGAAATGCTATATTAGTTAAATTATCTATCTAACAATGGATTTGAAAAGTTGAATTACATTATATGCCTTAAACACAGACAATCTTATTTGTCTATTGTATCTCAATAAAGCTATAAAGCTGGGGTAGGGGGATATAACAACCACAACAATAACAACAAAAATTCCAACCAGTTTTCAAAAACAAAACACAACAAATAGTGCCATGCTGAGATTGAAATCTGAAACAATAGAAAAATAATATAGTCATCTCTTTGTTTAAAATGTGATAATTAACTCATTGTGGATATTCTGCATTGACTTTGATTTTTAAAATACTGCATTAAATATCATTTTTTAAAAAAGGGTCTCTTCCATATTATTTATAAAAAGAGAATTATGTCTTACAGAAGACAATAAACTTGATTCAGTAAGTTTAGTGGTGCAAAAAAAAAAAATGTCTGCCCTTTGTTATCATTGAAAAATGTGTCCACTTTGAGGAGATTAAGGTTATTAGATGGTTTTCTAGTACACGAAGAATGGAGTGAGAGGAATTGTTATGTATGCAAACTTAAAAATCTAATTCTATCTAGCATCTAAACTTACCTGTCTGCACACTATTTCCTTCCCATTATTTGAATACATTTAATTCTAACTCCTAACTGAGGATTAGACCACATTTGAGATTGAGCACTGGGCTTCCCTGGTAGCTCAGATGGTAAAGAATCTGCCTGCAATACAGGGAACCCTGGTTCAATTCATGTGTCTGGAAGATCCCCAAGAGAGGGGATAGGCTACCCACTCCAGTTTTCTTGGGGTTCCTTGGTGGCTCAGATGGTAAAGAATCCACTTGCAATGGGGGAGATCTGGGTTTGATCCCTGAGCTGGAAAGATCCCCTGGAGGAGGGCATGGCAACCCACTCCAGTATTCTTTCTTGGAGTATCCCCGTGGACAGAGGAGCCTGGTGGGCTATGTTCCATGGGGTCACAAAGAGTCAGACATGATGAACAGCTAAACACAGCACAGCATTTCTGTGTTGTAAGTTTCTATTTTGGTTTTGTATTTGTTTCGGGGGGGTGGTGGTGGTGACTGTGAAGGTGGATGTGGGTAAGAGACAGAGAGAGCCAGCCAGCCAGAAGAGAGAAGAGAGAATGAGAGAAAGTGTGTACCTAGATAAAGAATTCAGGCTACATCAACCTAGAACTGAGCTGACACAGACATATGAGCTTAAAAAAAATGCTTATCATTGTATAGAGCTGAAATTTTTCTGCTATTATATGATCTGTTATTAAAATGATTATTTTTTCTGTTATTAAAAAATCAGGTTAGATGAGTAGAGACGTTGATAAGCTTCCTACCTTTGATAAGCCTTTTAATATAGAGAGAGTTCATCAGATTACTTTTGAATGATCTTGTAACCATCAGTAGGAAGCCCTATGTTCTAATTAAGCATTTGGAGGAAAAAATATGGCAGTTAAAGATCCATAAAAATAGTCTTGAATGTCAAATGCTGTGCAGGGGATGAGATTTACTGTAGACCCTGCCTTAATTTTGTCTAATGAACCCTGCTTATAATTATTTTCTGTATTTCATCATCCTTAAATTGACTATCTCAATTAGACAACTCTATAATCACATTGCCCTGAGGTAGAAGAGAGTGGGAGAAATGCAAATTATGGGAAACAGAGGATGTGTACCTCCATCTTTTGTAATAGTTTTATATTCAACAACCAGAAATTAATGGAGAAAAGTGAGGGGGTGGGAGCCTCATGCTGTTCACAGCAGCCCTAAATTAGGCAATGAGAATAAAATTTATTAAATACCACATGATCCATGTCTGTTCTCTGAAGCACTTACATCATCTTTCTTCCACTAATTACAGTTAAGAGTATATTCAGAAACTTTGGAGCGTTCTACTTGTTTATGAAACCTTCCAAACTACTGAGTAGAACATCTGATTTATAGAAAACGCGTGTGATAATATGAATTAGTGTCACAGTGCTAGGCCCTATCATTGGCACATTTGGGAAATCCAAAATATTAAATTACATGGAAAATTTATTTCTCCCTGAAAGTTCATTGTGTATAAAATTTCCTCTCACTGAATTGATACAAAGGTTATCAATTTCTATTAAAATTTTATCTATATACCTTCTGACTATAAAATATATTGCAAGAAATAGTAGCTTTTAGAGCAGAAACTCAAAGTTAGTAATGAACTATACTAGAAAATCTATGTGGTGGAATTAAAGAGATTGACGTCATCTACTTTTAAAAGATATTTATTGCTTTGATTATTTTACTATGATGCCACACTTGAAAATATTTATGTTGAAGAGACAAGAATTTTTATTTTACTCCCATCTGAGCCAATCATATGGTAAAAAGTAGCAATTCAATCTGAGAGTTCCTTAATACAGCTATACCATAAAGATCAAAGTTGCTTATTTTTCATGGAGCTTCTCAAGAGTAAGAATGTATATGGAATAGTGAGTCTTACTCTGGAGACTGAGTTATTCACTGTAAGACCTCTAAGAAATGGATTAAACCTATCTGAACATCAGTTCTTCTTTGATAAATGACAAAAACTAGGCTTACATCATATATCTATGCTGAATGTCACATTAGAAAAATATATGAAGTATTACTATCTATGAAAAAATTCATAGAATAGTCAGATTTTCCCAAATTTTGAGGGATAACTAAAACTCCTAAAATCTCAGGGACTTATGACAACAAAAAATTGTTATTCATGATACTTGTTGACAGATACTGACTGCTGTTTTTTATCATCTGCTGTCTGTCAGGGATCATGCTGAAAGGGTAGTCCTTATTTGGGACATGCCATTCTTGTGGCATAGGAAGAAAAGCAAAGATGGAATCCTATGATGGCTTTCTTGGATATAGCATTTGTCACTTTTAAACCTGTGTCACTGGCCAAAGCAAGATATTTAGGCAGGTGAGATGTCACAATCATGATCATCAAATGATGTGAAACAATTATATAATTTATTATTATTCAATTAAATTAATTCTTATCAATATTGTTAATATAGAATTATGTGTATAAAAAGATGACCAGAATGCTTATTACTCAGGAAAGCATTACATAGAGGAGTAAATTAAACAAATATTTTCCTAAACAGGGTACATGTCTAAGATCTGAAGATACATATAGCATACACTGTGGTTGACTGACCAATACCTCAATTCACAGCTCTAATATTCAGTGAAAATGGTAAGTGCAAGACTTTTTCAGAATTCCTAAGCGAGCCTTTTATTTCCTGGCATAGGCAAGAAACTTTCTTCTTCCAACTCTCTCTCAAATGTGGATTTAACAATAGAAGCTGCAACAGTCATCCTGTATCCATGAAAGAAAAACCAAAAGAATCATGCAAGCTTCAGCTCTGGTATTATTGGGAGACAAATCAGTGCTGGCAGCTAATTCTAGAATATTTAAGGCACTGTAGTTAACATATATAGAGACAGAGATATAGTTTTGTTTTGTTTTTTTTCAGTTAAATCTATTTCTGAAGGATATAATCTAATTTCTAATCTAAATTCTCACCGTAAATGTTGGTCGTGCTGACCCCTTGCAAGTGGGTTGCCATTCCCTTCTCCAGGGGATCTTACCAATCCAGGGATCAAAGCCAGGTCTCCTGCATTGCAGGCAGATACTCCACTGTCTGAGCCACTAGGGAAGCCCATTTAGGTGTATACATATCAACAAACTGTTGTTTATCTTCTCTGAGACTAGTCACATGTAAAACTAGATGTCTTTAGGCATTTTGATTTGTTAATATAACTGATGATTAAAGCATTAGGAATACTTAGAGAAGTAGAGAGAATACTATAAAAACTCTTGACAGGTATTTCCAAATATCTGCAATATTGTCAAAATAATGAAGAATTACTCTGTGTCACTCTATAGAAGAAAATTAGATATTATGCAATAAATCTATCTTAAGTACAAGGAAGAAAAAAATTTAAGAGACACACTCTACATTGAATTGTCTGCTTTGTGAAGTTGAAAGGTACAACCATAAATAATCAAGCAGATACTGGAAAACCAAATATTAGTATTGCAGAAGAACTGATCTCTGGGCTTTTAATAATACTTAATTTGATAACACTTCCAACTCAATATGCAATCCAATCTGTAGTTTTCACACAAAATTGTAAAAAGTTAATTATCAAATTTCTCCACTTTTTCATTTTAATCCATTTACTTTGTCAACCAAGTTTTGTGGATTCAAACTCTTTCAGATATTAATGATTAAATATGTGTAAGAACAAAAACTTTCCAATTGTATGGAATAAAGGGGCCCATGAGACAGAAGAGGGCCTTCACAGATGTGGATCTTGTGAAACTTTGAAATGTTTCTTCTGAGGGAGAGGGGATACCATACACCCATTAATTAAATCATAGGTTACATATAAAGTGAGAAATCATAATGTGTGAAACAGTGAACTCTGGAAAAAGTTAATCTTCCTTGATATATTGGTGGGTGATATTGTTGCAGATGGGTCTGAGACATTTTGAGAAACACCAACCTGTAGGAAATTGTGATCTACTACAGTCTAACAGAATTGTAGACTAGTGTCTACATAAACTATACACCCTGATAGAAATTTTTATACAAACAAAGTGTAATTGGAATTCATTCTGAAAATATATTTCAAGGACAAGATGCTTCAAAATCCAGCAGGAAATGTTCTTCTTTCAGCCAAAATTATCTGCACTATCAATATTTTCCATCCTGAAACACTAAATCAGTCTTCAAGGTATTAGAATCATATATATTAAATACCTAGAGATGACCAATCAACTTTTCATTCATTCTCATTTAACTAAAAACATTTATCCTTTTCCCAAAAGTACACTTACACAATTATGAAAACTAAACATTTTTGAGAAACTTCCTCTATTTTCATATGTTTTGGGTGTATACAGGTGACTATAGTGAAAGTTGAATTCTAGTTCAAATAAGGATAGAGTGTAACGTCACTCCCTTACTGATATCTATGTAAATAGCCATATCTAGTAAATCTATTGCTTTCATTAAGTGATAACAAGTTTCATAGGGTAATTTATTAAAAAGAAAAAAATGGTCTATTTTTTGAAAACCATGGTAGTAATGTATTCGGGGAGAAAAAAAATCATACATTTTCTCTCTCCTTCATTCTGAGGAGCAGAAGTCATCATGTATATTATAAAATCTCAGATTATCTTAGAATTCATATATATATTGTATCTCTTCCAAATATACAGTTGATTTTTAAAAATTCATTGACAGTCTTCAAACTTGCTTTTGCCAAGTCCAAAGAAGATGAAAATTGGTCATCTGAGCTGAATGGGGAGTGCAAACACCCCTGAATTATGCTATTTCCTAAAACTACATAGGGAGTGATTCTTGAGATTTTTCTGGTAGATCATCCTGCTTGTTATCATATAGGTGAATCTCAATAGGATGACTGTGTGACCAGAAGTAATAATCAGAAAAGTATAAAGACTTTAAGCATAAAGTGAGCTTCTTTTCAGTCAAGAGATATTTACAAGATTCATGTTGCCAATGGAAGAGTTATGAACAGAACTGAACAGAAATGAAGCCTATTCTACTAGACAAGGTTAATGTACTTTGTTAAAAATAAGTATGCATTTGATCAGGAGATGTGTAAGGTACAATCAAAAAGTTATACATTCATGCGAGGAAATCCTTTCTGCATTTATTAGGCACACAATATATTAATTTACATGATTTAGGTAGTAATTTCCTTGTTATGAAGACAAGGTACAAAGAAGAATCTACATTCTTGAAACTGTAAGGGTCAACTTGCAAAGAACATAACTGAAGTTTGAACAAATAGGCAAACATTCCTACTAAGAACTTAATGGCAAGGACATCGTTCATTCTTAGATGACTTCATTAAGAGACTCCTTTCTCATACCAATAACATAATGAATAGTAAAACAAACCACACACAAATTTAGCAGGTCATAACCTGAGACCAAGCTCACCTGATTATGTGCCATGCTTACTGTCCCTGTCTGTACTTTGCACTACTAGGTCAAACGCAAAGAACACAGCTCAAGTAAGATAGCTTCTGAGAAGGCTAGAACTATACTTGGTGTCTTGAATATTCCTGTGTCCAAGCTGGCTCCTAAAGAACAAGGAACATCAGAATTTGGTATGATGAAGAACTAAACATGAGATGTTTTCCCCAATTTTTGAATGATGTAAATTCAAGGCTCCTGTAGAATATCATGGAAATTGGGAATGTTCTATTTCAATGTTGACTGAGTTTTTGTTTTCTCAACAGAATGGTGACCTGGGTTATATTCAAATGGATTAAAAAATATGTGATAAATTTTCACTCCTATGTGTTGGAGGTTTATACCAATATCAATGTCCTTGGTACACATTTCCTTGAGGTTATTATTTATCTGTGGTTTTGGGGGCAAAAACATATTTAAAACTCTCTCACCCATGATAATGATCTTCTCCATTGCTTAACTCAAAAATTTTCACTTCCTCTACACTTTTAAAATTCTGGTTTGTTCATTATTTATATTAAAAGCCATAAGATGACCCCAGGGGGAAAAAAAGAGAAGCTATTCAAAATTCATATTTATTTTCAAGACTTTGTAACTTGTAAAGCCTTTAGTCTGAGGCAGTACCATATCTTTCTACCTATTCTACTTCACCTCCTCAAGGCCTTGACCTATTTGTGAGTGGATAACAGTGAAATGATATTACCTGAAATTAAACAGAAAATCAGATATACTGTATCCTTTCATGGGATGTCAAGTAAGAGGAACCAGGAGAAGCTATAGAAAATGGTAGCATAATCTAAACTGTAGGGTTTTTAAGTTGCCTTTAAAGGTATATAATGGAGAACTATTTTGATTGGGGAAAAGAAAACTTCTATAAAGACTTGCAGAATAAATCAACTATACCTCAAATAAAAAATATTTATAGAATGCTATATTTATCAAATAATTTAGAGACAAGATCAATACTTTCATTTAACAAATGAGATATCTGAATTTTAGTATCTTGTGTTTTTTTGGTGGGGAGGGTTATGTGAATGCATGCTCGGGTGTGTCCAACTCTGCGACCCCATGGACTGGAGCTCACCCGCTCTTCTGTCCATGGGATTTCCCAGGCAAGAATATTGGAGTGGGTTGCCATATCCTTCTCCAGAGGATCTTCAAAACCCAGAGATTGAACCTGTGTCACCTGATTGAAAGGTGGATTCTTTTCCACTGAGCCACCTGGGAAGCTCCAGGGAATGTTACATTCTATTATTAATATTTTCATTGAAGTCACTCCGGTGTATTAAGCCTTTGCTTAATTTGTAGATTCACTGTTCTCTTATATTCCAACATTCTCTCCTCTTTATAAAAGTCAAAATAAATAAAAAATATTTGTACTTTATGAGTATATAGAATATATATAATACATCTCCTTAACAGTCACCTTTTCAAATATATTTCAGTGTGAATCTTTTGTTCTCTTCTATAAATTCATAGAAGATGGAAGCTTTTTATATAAATCACCAAAAAAATGTGAACGTGAAGTCACTCAGTTATGTCTGACTCTTCACAGCCCCATGGACTGTAGCCCACCAAGCCCCTCTGTCCATGGGGATACTCTATGCAAGAATACTGGAATGGGTTGCCATTTCCTTCTCCAGGGGATCTTCCCAACCCAGTGATCAAACTCAGGTCTCCTGCATTGCAGGCAAACTCTTTACCCTCTGTGCCACCAGGGAAGCCCCTATAAATCCATAGTCCCTGAATATTCTTTGATGGAACATGTTTGCTCCATTGTGCAGTAAATTTTGGTAACCTGGAATGATTTCACCCACCTTCTGGGCCTGATTTACTTTCAGTTTTTCTTTAGGAACAACTTCAGACCAAACTGCCTTTAAAGCACTTTCTATAAACCCCAAAATATGAGCCTCCAAATAAAAATATCTCCCAAGGGTTATAGAGTACCTCATGTTCATCTTTACTTTTACCACATTTCAGAACAACTGTGTACCTCATTTTCTGTGTCTTTCTTTATCTATGCTGTGATTCTTAGAAAGCACCCAATGCATGCTGGCTGAATAGCCTGGATAACCTCTGACTGTAGACCTATTTACATTTCTCTTTGGGGATCCCTCCTCAAGTATGTGTAATGCAATAATTTCAAGCTTAAACATTAGTTTTTGTGAAATGTGAACTAATATTTTCCTCCAGAAAAATAGCATTACAAATTGTGTACAAATGGGGATACCATTGCAATGCTCATAAACTCTACAAACTTCAAGAAGAAAATAAAATCTCTGACTTTTTTTTCAGCTCATTCTTCTTGTTATTATCAGGACTATTTTCACCCTTGACTTTCTTAATGGAAACCTAGCCCTAATTCTTTAAAGACACATGAAGAAGTAAATATGTAAATCCTCCTATCTAATCCACAATTACCAAACATCAATGCACCTATTATTTTTTGATTGAATAACCTAAGTATTTATTTTTTCCTCTTTTCTACTCTCTCCCCCATTTTTTAATCTCATCAATTACTTCAGACTGACTTGACAGTAGAAAATAAAGTAAAAATTCCCTCAGTGTGTATATATATTAGATGATGGGAGCATTCTATTAATAAAATAAGAATGTGCAACTTTGGCATTACTAAGAAAGGCTTTCTGCAAATTAGCATCAGGCTTGGTCTTCTCAAAGAATTTCATCCCTAAAATTTTCTTTATTTCAACAAGAAAATCAAGTATCATTCTCATAGAAATTTATCTTGCAATTATAATATTTTATATTACATATACAATTATTATGTTAATCTTCCATCAACACAGCAGGCTTTCTGAGGTCCTAGCCAGAGTTCCTCTTTATCCTCTATATGCCTGATAAAGAGTAGTGCTTCAATTAATATTTGTTGTATGATTGAATGAACAAATCTTCTAAAGAGGCACATATTTAATAAGACATATATAATCAATTGTATATGGATTCCCTAATTGAGCAATAAAAGGTTTTGGCAATTTTTCCCCTTATGAATAATTTGCAATGTGTTGCTGTCAAAATTATGAATTAGCAACACTATTGGCAAGATTGATAGATGATATATTAACTTTCTCTGGAATGACATTCCATTTTCTGTAGTATTTTATTTTCAAACTATAGGTCTCCCTTATCAAATCACAATTTAATGTTTATTTTTGATACATAAAATTATTTCAGAATCACATTTATGAGCATTTGAACAATATAATGAAGAGTTACAGTGATGAGCTGTATTATCCTACCACTTCAATCTTCTTGATAGATTTCTACTTGTCATTTCGCAAATGTTTTCTGGAAGATATTCTGTTGAGCACAAACAAGTCATCTATTTCAAGTGAGTCATTGTGTAACTTTGCAGTTACTTTTAAAATAATCACCAAACTCAAATAAATTAACCTCTACATTCTAAGGTAAATGCAATAAGAATAATACAACTTCTGTCAGTTGTAAGAAATTGGAGGCTTATAATGTGTTTGCATAAATATTCTCCTTCTTGATCTCCACCATGACCATTTGTATATGTGTATGTGTGCTCAGTTGTGTCCAACTTTCTGATCCCATGGACGGTAGCCCTCCAAGTTTCTCTATACATGGAAATTTCCAGGCAAGAATACTGGAGTGGGTTGTCATTTCCTTCTTCACCAAGACATTTTAAAGGATATTAATTATTCCCATTGTGATGGTCAAGGAAACTAAGGCAAAGATAGGTTAAACGATATTTCTATGATCACAGTAATTTTCACAACTGGTAAGTAAATCAGGTATTCTGAATTTAAAATTGTTTTTCTTTTTCTCATACTACTCTAACTTGATATTGACAAATTACTGTTTCTATCCGTGATTATTCTGAAACTACTTTCTTTACTGGGTTAAAAAATATATATATATACTCTTTGTTCTTTAATTAAGTAGGAACAAATTAGGTCAGCTGATACATCTACATGTCCCTTGAAGTACAGTTTCAAAGAACAGGTAACACAATAAGTGCAGGTTTCCAGTCCCTACAATAAATTTGTGAAATTAGGATAACGAGGATATTCGTATATACAGGGAAAGTTTTCTGCCTCACAGCAGTTGGTCACAAATGGATTGTGTTGTTGGTATTAGTCGCTAAGTCATGTCTGAGTCTTTTTGAAACCATGGACTATAGCCTGCCAGGCTCCTCTGTCCATGGGATTCTCCAGGCAAGAATACTGGAGTGGGTTGCCATTCCCTTCTCCAGGGGATCTTTCTGACCCAGGGATTGAACCCAGGTCTCCTGCATTGCAGGCAGATTCTTTACCATCTGAGCCACCAGGGAAGCAAAATGGATTCTCTCTGTGCTAAATTATTAACCCTCTCAATTTTCCAGAGCAGATAGTCAACCTAAGTGTAAGCAACTTTGCCCACCTACTTCAACATGCCTTACAAATACTATCATTTCTATGTATACCACAGTCTCCAAGTGGATGAGAATTACTGTTATCTATTCCTACCTTTTGAGAGACACTGACACAGATAAAGATGCAACTTTAGCAAATCCCCATTGTGTTTGATTATACAGGCTTCTACTTTTTTTTTTTTTTTTTTTTGCAGCTATCACAATAACTCTTAAACATGCGCTGTGCTTTGTAGTTTCAGAAAGCAGTTAATGTATCTTGTCTCATTTATTTTCCCTAGTTCAAAAAGGCTTAAGATGTTGTCCGGTATCATTCAGTAAAGAGCAAATTAGGAATAGCAGTCCAAAACTTAGGAGAGGGAATACAGCACCATCTTAAAGATCACTCTGCCTTCACACTCAACTTTAACTGTATATCATTAAGTACCCACAAAAAGCTGACTAATTGCAAATATTTATTAATTGAAGTTTTTAATGAATTTGGTGACAGCTGCATTTTATATAAATTGTTTTATGTTGCTTTCTGGTCAAAACATCTCTCCTTTTCCTATCTTCACCAAGTGCTAAGAACAGCATGCATGAAATAGAAAAACGATTACTCTTGAGGGATAGATTAGAAAGATTCAAGTTCATTGCCCACAATCTGACACATGAAAAGAAGAGCAGAAGAGAAAAGAAAGTATCACACTGTACTAGCCCTGAAAAATCGGGCTGATATAGGAGTTCATCAACATCAAGCCAACTGCCAGCTTGAGACTTAACAAACCCACTTGCTTCCCTTAATTAGTACCCTTTTCCTGCTAAGGAAATCTTGATAAAATCCTTTTCAAAGCTAGTCTCTTTTAAACTCGTGTACCATAGGTAAGCAATATTAATTGGATATTTAATTATGGATTCTCTGTGCAAGCTTCATCAGTGAACAACTATTATTATATTGTAGCACTCTTACTTTTAAATTGACTCTGTAATAACTCTGAAAGCTGTGTAAAGTAAAATTAAATCCTTATCCATAGACAATTACTTTAGCATTTGTTCCTGTATTCAGGAAGTACCAAGGTTAGGTTGATATTACTCATTATGAATATAAATTATAAGATCCATTTACTTTCATTCTTATTCCTATGTATCCTGAACACGAAAAAACAAAATTAAGATAAAGACAATCAAAATATGATTTTGGCAGCAAAGAATGGCAAATTATTTTTAGGTAATCCATTTGCTCCTAATAAATAAACTTGTGATTTGATATTTATAGTATTTAAAAGTTTGTGAGATATTTTGCATCCCATTATCTGTTCTTTTTGGTTTCTGTTCGAATGGGTTGTATGCCCATTACTAAGGACACAGATTTTGTCTTCGTATAAACTTATCTCCAAGTTTAAAAATAAATGTAAAAAATACAGGGCATGTGAGAATCATAAACTAGTGGTGTGGATAGATGGAGAGATTATATTAATAGTGATATGTTGTTGAAAGGGTAGCTACAAAGTCTGGAAATGTAGAAAAAGATTTTTGAACTCTACACATAATTACTTTTGGGATATGCCAAACACATAGTATATTCAGTAAAAATCAGAGCAATAAACATCATCTTAGGTAACATATCAAGGTGTATAGACAGAAATAGATGAAATTCTGCATTAATGCACTACGTTAGATATAACTTCTGCGAGTACACAAAACTATGTGTTTGGTGCCAAGGGACAATGTATCAACAGGATCTTTTATTGTGAACCATTCATTAGACATATCCGCCCATGTTTCCAGACATTACAAACACATTATGTAATGCATTTTATAAGAATTTGGTTCCCTAAAATACAACCTTCAACTGCATTAGCATTATTAAAAATGAATTGGATTCTAAAAGTCACTAGAGCATCCATATCTGCTACCACCACTTTTTTCTTCTAAGAAACTTTTGCTTGCTCCAAATTATGCATACTGTACAACAAACTCACCTTGGCAGCTTTATCCAAGCTTTACTTTATTATTTTCCTTCATCTCTCCAAAATTTGCTCATCAGGATTATAGACTACTTACCACATAATTTCTGTTCATTATCACCTCTATAATTAGGCTCATATTATTTAATGACACTTAGAATTAAAATTAAGCTAAATTAAGTTATTCATATACCTCACACCCCCCAAAATATGAAACTACTCCCTTTATGTTCTCAAAACATTTATAACAGGTTAGATACAAAAAAAAATCAGTATTTTTTAGTATATTCACAGAGATCTGCACCCATTATCACAATCAATTTTATAATATTTTCTTCATTCCCCAAAGAAAATTCATACCCATTAGCAGTCATTCCTAGTTCTCCCTCACCTCTTTCATTTCAAGGCAACCTCAAACATACTTTCTGTCTCTACAGACTTGCCTGTTCACCACATGGCATGTAAGTGGACTCATACACTATGTGGTCTTTTATGACTGGCCTCTTTCACTTAGCATAATGTTTTAAAGATTTATTCCTATTGTAGTATGCATATTCATACATTTATTGCTACATTATACTACCTTGTGTGTGTATAGCACATTACATCTATTTTTAGTTGATAGACATTTGACTTGTTTCCATTTGAGGTTATTATGAATAATCATAATGTGAAAGAGTTGTATAGTTATATGGCGTCCTTTCCCTTGGGTATATATCTGAATGGAATTGCTAAATCCTATGATAATTCTAAGTGTAAGATTTTTAGTAACAGTAGTAACAGTCAAAATGTTTTCTAGAGTGTCTGCCTCATTTTGCATTACTAATAGCAATATATAAGGTTCTAAGTTCTTCACACCCTCATGAATATTGCTTTCAATCTCTCTTTTTGATTATAGCATTCCTAGGGCATATGAAGTTATATCTTCTTGTGGATTTTACTTGCCATTCCTAACAGCTAATTATGAGAATATTACTATGAGGTTAATAGTCATTTTTTATTCTTTCTTAATCATTTTACTTTCCTGTGGAAAAAATGTTTACTTTTCCTTTGTCTATTTTAATAGACCTATTTTTATTTGTCTTATTGAACTTCAAGAGTTCTTTACATATACTTAGTATACAAGTCTTTGTATACACATGATTTGCAAATATTTTCTCCAATTTGTGTTGCATTTCCACTTTTTTCATGATGTTCTTTAAAACACAAATGTTTTAATTTTGATGAAGAATGATTTAGCTATTTTTTTTTTTTGTTCATGTTTTCTGTTGGATTGCTGCCCCCTATGGTAGTTCTTTTTTAAGTTTTGAGGACCTGCATACTGTTTTCTGTAATGGCTATACAAATTTATATTCACACCAACAATGCACAAGAATTTCCTTTACTCCACATCACGGACAACACTTGACTTATCTTATCTTTCTGATAATAGTCATTTTGACAGGTGTGAAGTGACACCTCATCAATAATTTGATTTGCATTCCTCTGATGATTAATGATGCTGAGAACATTTTTACATACCTGTTGACCATTTGTACATTGTCATTAGAAAAATGTCTCTTCAGGTTCTCTGCCAATTTTTAATTTGAGTGTTTGGGCCTTTTTGATTTTGTGTACTTTTTTCTTTGTTTGGGTTTATTTTGCTATTGAGTTGTATGTATGATCTTACTGGGCTCAAGTTATCACAGGGAAGGCTGTGTTTCTCTCTGAAAGCTCAAGAGAAAAATCTGTTTAATTGTCATTCCTCACTTTGGCAAGTCTCCTGTATTCTTTGGCTCAGTGTACATTTTTAATATCAGCAACATGAGGTGAAATCTTGTATCTTATCATTCTAACATTTTCTTCTCTCTCTTAAGTCCTCTTGTGGTTACATTGGACTCACCTAGTTAATATAGGATAATCTCCTTACTATCTTCAAGATTAATTATTTATTTCTCTTGTAAGGTGATACATCAACAGATTCCAGGGATAGGATACAGGGCATCTTTTGGAGGCCATTATTCTGCCTACTTCAGATACTCTAGAAATTCTGTTGTGTTTCTAGATTGAACTTGCTTTTCCAACTTGTTAAAAATTGAGGGATATTTGCCTTGGATTCTATGTTTTACCTATAGATTTGATAGTACTATAATTAAACTATGCTTGGCATAAAGTTCCTCAGGTAGATAATATAAATATAAGTAAAAATTTTACAAGAGTTTGTCAATATTTTTTCAAATGTCAGAGTTCCTAATGTATTGTAACTTCTGGATTTTAAGGTTTCTTTAGTGAACATTGTCAAATTAATCATTATTTGAAATATTTTTCTTTCCTACATTAAATTAGAATTAGTTGGCTATGACTCTACATTTTGTTATTTTTCAGTCTTGCACAAATTAGGGCATTCACAGATTTTTCTCCATGCTTTGATTAAGCCGCTTTATTGAATGCGACTTTTGTGGGGGGAAAAAAAAGTATAAGTTTCTTAATTAAATTCCACCATCTCAACATGTATAATTCATAAAGAGTCAGGGTTTGTGTTATGCAATCACTATCATCATATCCTCATCATGATCCTTGTCATCATCATTATTATTATTACCTCTAACCAGAATAAATGGTAACTTTTTAATTTAGAAATATATGGCATGAAGTATGCTGTGTTTATTCCATAAATTATTTCATTTAACCATTACAAAAGTCATAGGAGGTCAGTACTATTTTATATTAGTTTAATCTATAACAAAAATCAAAACTCAGAGCTGTTTAACAATTTGCTCCTGGTAGGACAGAATTTGAAAGTATATGCTTTTCATCCAATGATAAATCAGATAATTAGATATCAAGCATTACTGGGAAAACTGCCAGCATATGACTATAGAGTAAGTAAAAGTATTGTAGTGAGTACCATGAATTTGAAATATAAAGTCAATATATTCTAATATCCTATAAATCTTGTTATTTCATGACTCAACATTCTTTGTATTAATGCCACTCATCATTTTATAGAAAGAATAACTACAAATTAGGATAAAGGCATAACTGCACAGCTTGACATTCAAGTCAGACGTTTTGAATTTTATGCAAGAGCACAATCATGATAGCCAAGCTTCTCTGAGAATAAAATAATTTAAATTCCAAAGAGTTGTCTTGCCCAGAAAAGAGAGAAGCATAGAAGTCTGAGTAAAACACTTTACTATCAGCCCTGGAATACAGAAAGCAAAGGGTATGGCATAATGGGAGCTTCTATTCCACAGTGACAAGAAAAATCTTTCTGAACAGCAGGTAGTTTAGCCAAAAGGGAATATTCAGCAGGGATAAAACCAGGGTGAAAATTCTGCCCATGTTTCTGAGAGTAATCTGTGATCTACTGAACCAGGCCAAGGTTTATAGAGAATTTTTGGAGTTTGAAGATGAATACCTCACATGAGTGAAAGAGATGAAGACAAAATATTTAAATCTCTAATTTTCTAACACATTCTATGACCATGTGAGGTGATTATGGTAGAGGATAAAAGTGTTATCATTCGATCCCTGGATCAGTAAGATCCCCTGGAGGATGGCATAGCAACCCACTCCACAATGCTTGCCTGGAGAGTTCTGTGGACAGAGGAACCTGCTAGCTACAGTCCATAGTGTGCAAAGAATTGAACACAATTTAAGCGACTTAGCACACATGCATAAATGTGGTATCATGTTTTTAGGCCAAGAAAAAGATTGATAAAATGCCAAGTCTATTCCCTTGTAGCTTGCATGTGATATAGATAAAAATCCAAATGCTCCTATGTATACTGTGGGATGCAAAACATTTCTGTGAATTATTAGTCACCAGATTAAAAGCAAGTCTAAAGTAAGTAGAAGTTAAAAGCAAATGGCATTACTTGATTGAGAAGCATAGGATCAGCAGAGCCAGCTGAAGGCCAGGCAGAGAAACTTGTCCATATTTACAGGATGAAAAGCTAGAAATTAATTAAGCAGAGACAGTATAGTTCATACTATACCTTTTCAGTAGTTAATCCATGAATATAGGAAAGCTGTTGAATAAAGATAAGTCCACACTTTAGTTAGAGATTAGCACAAATATCAACAAAAACCCCTATTTTCCTTGCTCAGGTTGCAATATAAGCTTCCCTTGGGTCCTTACACTAATAGGTGAGGGAAAAAATGTTATTGTTACAGCATAAGTGAGACTGATTCAAAATTGGGAAAGGAGTATGTCAAGGCTGTATATTATCATCCTGCTTACTTAACTTATATGTAGAGAATATCATGCGAAATACCAGTCTGGATTAAGCACAAGCTGGAATCAAGATTACCAGGAGAAATATCAATAACCTCAGATATGCAGATTACACCACCTTAATGTGAGAAAGAAAGAGTAACTAAAGAACTTCTTGATGAAGGTAAAAGAGGAGAGTGAAGAAGCTGGCTTAAACCTCAACATTCAAAAAACTAAGATCATGGCATCTGGTGTCATCACTTCATGGCAAAATAGACATGGAAAAAAAATGGAAGCAGTGATATACTTAATTTTCCTGGGCTCCAAAATCACTGCAAATGGGGACTGAAGCCATGAAATTAAAAGATGTTTGCTCCTTGGAAGAAAAGTTATGATGAACATCACAGCATATTAAAAAGCAGAAACATTATTTTGCTGACAAAGGTCCATATAGTCAAAGCTATTGTTTTACCAGTAGTCATGTTGGGATGTGAATAAAGCTGAGCACCGAAGAATTGATGCTTTTGAACTGTGGTGTTGGAGAAGACTCTTGAGAGTCCCTTGGACTGCAAGGAGATCCAACCAGTCCATCCTAAAGGAGATCAGTCCTGGGTGTTCAATGGAAGGACTGATGCTGAAGCTGAAACTCCAATATTTTGGCCACCCCATGGGAAGAGCTGACTCATTGGAAAAGAACCTGATGCTGGAAGGGATTGGGGGCAGGAGGAGAAGGGGACGACAGAGGATGAGATGGCTGGATAGAATCACTGACTCGATGGACATGAGTTTGAATAAACTCCGGGAGTTGGTGATAGCCAGGGAGGCCTGGCGTGCTGCGATTCATGGGATCGGAAAGAGTTGGACACGACTGAGCGACTGAACTGAACTGAACTGAACTGATGTTGGGGTGTGAAAGCTGGACCATCAAGAAAGTTGACTGCCAAAGAATTTATACTTTCTATCTGTGATGCTGTAGAATACTCTTGAGAGTGCCTTGGATAGCAAGGAGATCAAACCAGTCAATCCCAAAGGAAGTCAACTGAATATTCATTGGAAGGAGTGATGCTGAAGCTGAAGTTCCAATTGTTTGACCACCTGATGTGAAGAGCTGACTCACTGGAAAAGACACTGATTTTGGGAACCATTGCAGGCAGGAGGAGAAGGGAACGACAGAGATGAGATGGTTGGATGGCATCACCAACTCAATGGACATGAATTTGAGCAAACTCTGGGAGATAGTAAAGGACAGGGATACTGGTGTACTGTGGTCCATGGGGTGACAAAGAGTTGAACATGACTGAGCAACTGAGGTGCTCAACACCTCAACACAAGTGAGGAGCACAACAACAAGGTGAGTCTAGGTTTCATGTATATTGGGGAAGGGGATGGTTATGGTGGAGGTGATTGAATGCAGAAAGCTTGAGGGCTTGATTATCTAAAAGAAACTGGGGTTACCTGTAAAAGATCATGTTAACCTAGAGAAGACTGAGATAATTTAAATGGATAAGTTTACTTACTACATTTTTTTTTGTTTATATTGACTATTACAAGGTTTATCATATCTGGGGCCATTATAGATAAGCTCAGTTATGGAAAACAGAAAAGTTATTTTTTTTTCATGTCTGTATCACTGTAAAATCTAACTCCCTGCTGCATGAGACACAATCCTTGTGCATCAGTAGAATCTTCCTTGGATGCCTTTGTCAGTTTTATTACAGCCCTAAGTTTTACTGCACTTTTGTTTATACTCTCCCATATTTCTCCATTACCACAGAAGAATGACAATGACAATAAAAGTATTTCAAAAGGAAGAAAAAACTGAACATCTATCCAAGCAATGAAACATTGAGTTAAAACAAGGAAAGAAGCTGTCTTTGTTTTTAGCAATTTAACATAAAGATAAGACAAAAAGAAAAGAGAATAAAGAAAGAAAAACAAAGAGAGAGAGAAAGGCAGAAAAAAAAAATAAAAACTAAGTCAGACAACTGGGCAATGTCTTTCCAACATGCAAAAGCCTGAAGAAATTTACAGTGTGATTTCTATTTAATGCTGTGCTTCAGCTTTTCCTTTGCTGAGAAATTCTATTGACCACTAAAAATTTAAATATATAACCTTGATGGTAAATAGTTATAAATTGAGTACTTTGCTGTTAAACAGAACTTTATTTTCATTTTATTGTTAAGAATTTTTTTCCTAAAGACTAGACTTTCAAAAAATGGCCATCCATGAAGCAATTAGAATATGTAAGATGACAATAGTAACATCATTCATCCAGTTTTCTAAGGTTCAAATTTACTTCATCCAGTGGCTACATTACATTCATATGGATGAGACTAAAAATGTCAGCAAGCATTGGCACCTGAAGACTCATTACAAAACAATGGCTAAACAAAGTGACTCTGTTGGTGTAATGCCCAGCCTTTGCCTCTTCAAAATAGGAAAAGGAGCACGTCAGGGCTGTATATTGTCACCCTGCTTATTTAACTTATATGCAGAGTACATCATAAGAAATGCTGGACTGGAAGAAGCACAAGCTGGAATCAAGACTGCTGGGAGAAATATCAATAACCTCAGATATGCAGAGGACACCACCCTTATGGCAGAGAATGAAGAGGAACTGAAAAGCCTCTTGATGAAAGTAAAAAAAGAGAGTGAAAAAGTTGGCTTCAAGCTTAACATTCAGAAAACTAAGATCATGGCATCTGGTCCCATCACTTCATGGGAAATAGATGGGGAGACAGTGGAAACAGTGTCAGACTTTATTTTATTGGGCTCCAAAATCACTGCGGATGGTGACTGCAGCCATGAAATTAAAAGATGCTTACTCCTTGGAAGGAAAGTTATGACCAACCAGGATAGCATATTAAAAAGCAGAAACATTACTTTGCCAACAAAGTTCTGTTTGGTCAAGGCTATGGTTTTTCCAGTGGTCATGTATGGATGTGAGAGTTGGACTGTGAAGCTGAGCACCGAAAAATTGATGCTTTTGAACTGTGGTGTTGGAGAAGACTCTTAAGAGTCCCTTAGACTGCAAGGAGATCTAACCAGTCCATCCTAAAGGAGATCAGTCCTGGGTGTTCATTGGACGGACTGATGCTGAAGCTAAAACTCCAATACTTTGGCCACCTCATGCAAAGAGTTGATTCATTGGATAAGACCCTGATGCTGGGAGGGATTGGGGGCAGGAGAAGAAGGGGATGACAGAAGATGAGATGGCTGGATGGCATCACCAACTCGATGGGCATGAGTTTGAGTAAACTCCAGGAGTTGGTGATGAACAAGGAGGCCTGGCGTGCTGCAGTTCATGGGGTCGCAAAGAGTCAGACATGACTGAGTGACTGAACTGAACTGACTGAATGTGTGCTTCAGTTTTCATAGCTCTTGAATTAAACAGACATACTGAATAAATAGCAGAATGCCAATTCATTAGTTTATCTTGAGAAATACCCATGTTACCGCTGGTTACCCAGTTCTCTCTCACTACTAACTATAAAGGACTGCCCTTTATAGTGAGCTTCCTTGGTGGCTCTCTTGGACAAGGAAACAGCAGCCCACTCCAGTCTTCTCGCTTGGAGAATTCCTTGGTCAGAGGAGCCTGGTGGGCTACATTACATAGAGTCACAAAATAGATGCAATAGCAACTAAACAACAACTATAAAAGAAGCCAATATTATTATAAAAAAAAGTTATTGATGAGTTTAGAGTCATAGTAAGGGAAATTCATTACAGAAATTCAATGATTAAAGACCCTATATAACTGATCAATGGGTCAGTTTAGAAACACAGCTGTGACCAGCCATCAGAAAAATCAATTTATATATCTCCCCAAACTTAAACTACCACTTTTGCCTAAATACAAAAGTGATTCTTAAATTTGAAGAATGATTCAGTACATGTCACCTTTAATTAATGACTTTTCTTTAGTATATTTAAGCACTGTATAGGTGATTTTACTACTTTATGGAACAATTACATTGAATGGATCCATAAAGCTACTGTTGTTTCTATTCAGTCACTAAGTCGTGTCAGACTCTGTGAGCCCATGGACTGCGCCAGGCTTCCCTATCTTTCATTATCTCCCAGAGTGTGCTCAAACGCATGCTCATTGAGTCAGTGATGCCATCCAGCCATCTCATCCTCTGCTGCCCTATTCTCCTCCTCTCATCAATCTTTCCCAGCATCAGGGGCTCTTCCAGTGAGTTGGTTCTTCACATCAGGTAGTCAAAGTATTGGAGCTGGAGCTTCAGCATCAGCCCTTCCAATGAATATTCAGGGTTGATTCCCTTCAGGACTGACTAGTTTGATCTCCTTGCTCTCCAAGAGACTCTCAAGAGTCTTCTCTAACACCACAGTTCAAAAGCTTCTATTCTTTGGTGCTCAGCTTTTTTTATGGCCCAACTCTCACACCTGTACATGACTACTTGAAAAACCACAGCTTTGGTTATATTGACTTTTGTCAGCAAAGTGATGTCTCTGGTTTTAATACACTGTCCAGGTTAGGAATCACTAATTACTAGATTACTAGTTAATAATCACATATAACTTCAGATTCTTTGTGTTCCTCTAATAGAATGAAGAAAAGTACATGATTGAATTTATTAAAAAAATAAACAAAAACCTGACTAAAACACAACTTGGGTGGCTCAGATGATAAAGAATCTACCTGCAATGCCTGGATTCAGTCCCTGGGTTGGGAAGGTGCCCTGGAGAAGGGAACAACTACCTTCTCCGGTTTTCTTGCCTGGAGAATTCCATGGACAGAGGATCCTGACAGGCAGTGGATGGGATTGCAAAGAGTAGGATACGATTGAGCAATTTGCATTTTCACTTTTTTAGAACTTTGTCTGCTGTGTATATTCAGATTCATTGTATTAGCAATGTTCTATTCACAATTAGCAGCAAACTCTCTTCTAGAACTGAACAAGTGAAATATTAATATATAGGTTTCTTGTTTATTTCTTAATCAACTACTGAATTGAATACCTGTTATTAATAAGGCACTATACTAAGCAATAGTAAAATAATAACAATGGATAGGATCTAACATTTATTGAGTACTTCACTATAACAGCACTGTCTTAAACTCTTTATGCATGATAGCTCATCCAATCCTTGCAGAAATCTAGAAAATGTGAAACACATCCTTTCTCCTGGGCTCTTTGTAACTCCAGCATCATCAGTTTTAAAGAAATAGCCCTGATACCTCCTTCAGGTCATTCCACCCCACATCTTTATCTCTACTGAAAGCTCAGTAGAGATTATCCTACATGTAACTTCATCAGAGTCCTTGCTATACTATTCTTGAAACATCTCTTCTTGACAGTTCTACAATAATTATCCTATAAATGTCTTTATGACAGAACTTCATCTTTCCCTGTGCATCCTTACAATCTACCATTAGGGCCAGCCCTCAGCAGTTACCCAGAAAGCAGCATTTCTTAAAGTCCAGTTTGCATATCAATGTTGAGTCTGTGCAGTCCTCCAGACTATTTTTTAAAACTATTACTTCTAAATAGGTTTCCTGCCGTATTATTTTCATTTTCTAACATAAATATATTTATGTCACACTGAGTCCTTTTAGGATTATCGTCTTATAATTTACTGAAGATATTTGTTACTTGTTTCAAAGGTACTATCATATCTAAATTAAATTCTTCTGGATTATAAAGGAGGAATTTGGTTAGAGTAGACTAGTACTGAGATAGTTTTATTTTTTGACACAATCTAGAACAAAACAGAGGGCATATAATTTAGAGGATAATATATGTGTATATGTGTTTTTCTGAATATCCTTCATACATACATAAATACATGGACCTTCCTATTTTCATCCTGGGGCTTTGCAGGTAGCTCAGACAGTAAAGAATCTGCCTGCAATGCAGGAGACCCAGGTTCAATCCCTGGGTCAGGAAAACCCCCTGGAGAAGGGAATGACAACCCATTTCAGTATTATTGCCTGGAAAATCCTATGGACAGAGGAGTCTGGTGGGCTACAGTCCATGAGGTCACGAAGAGTTGGACACGACTAAGCAACTAACACATAGATTTTAATGATATGCTTGAAAGATGTTCTTGAAAAGTTATGTGAATTCTGATTTGGTATCATTTTAAACTTTTATAAACTATTAATATTATTCATTCCTTTCCTTATTGTTTAATTAGTTTCAGAAACTTATTGGTGAGAGGAATCAAATCAAATCCTGGCACTATAGCTGTTTGGATTGATTAAAATAATACTTAACAAATTACTGGGAAACTTGGTGCTGAAACATAGAGGTATATTTAACATATCCAAGAATCGTATTGCTCCACAACTTATAGAATTAAAAAAGAAGAGCTTTTTTCTACTTTTATGCTTTCTTTTTCCCTTATAACAAAGTTTTACCAATATTTTCAAACAATTATTATCACAGATATGTTTAAAGCACTTGGTTTCTGTAATTATTTCTACAAACAGTGATTGCTTTGTTTGTATGCAATTTAAAACTTTTTGAATGGATATTCACTTTATTCTAGTAAAGAAAAATAGATAAAAATGCCAATAGAAAAGATATGTTATTCTCATATTCACTGATATAGTTCTCCTTTCCAAATGTAAGTATGGTAAATGAGAAAGAGAGAAAACCATTAAACCATTTATAAAATATGTGCTCATATCTATAAAATCCATTTGGTTTTCTCCTTTTTATATAGTATATAACCTTGCAAGTAAAATATAATTTTATAGGTCAGTTACAAAATAAAATGATTTTTCTAATCTGTAATTTTATAGATCAGTTACAATATAAAATCATTGTTACATCTTAAAACTAAACTTATGGATTTTTGAGAGTTGTGTAGATAATGCTTCCAGCAGCACAATGAACTTACAGCCTTGAATATGTTAACTACATACTCTAGATGAAGACAGGCAAATTCCTTAAATAGGCAAGTTTACTCTGATTTCAGAAAGCTTCATGCCATGCATATGCTCCTTTACCTTCACCCTGTTCCATTACCAAAATTATGGATGTATTCCTACTGACATCAGATGTCCCTTACATATACTTGTTCTTTAGTGCATTCCCTAAAGTGTCACTGAGTTCCTAGCTACTCTCATACTTGCACCCCTCATCAGTTTCAGAGTCCACACAGGTTACTGTCTTTATCAGGTCTCATCCAAAGATATGGAAACTTTCTTCTCTCTCCAGGGGCCTACAGATAATGACCTGTGAGGCAAATCTTGTTGGCTGCCTAGTTTGTATGTAAGCAGTCACTACCATCCTTTTAAATACAGTCAGAGGCAGTTTTGGCTCTAAAAATATCATGATAGAGCACATGTCCCCTTGCCCCCCAAACCACTTACTATTTATTCTTCTGCAGAAAGGTATGCTGATCTGACTTCTAATACAGGTAGACATGCCCCATATTCAATGTAGATTATATTTAAAATTGTAAAACCCATCAGGTATTGTTTCTTGGGCCAGAGATTTTCTATTTTAAATTTGCTGAAATCAGAACTAAATCATGGGACAATAGTATATGGTAAGCAATGTATTTTACAACTAATTTTTTTTTTCCTCTATGAGTGGGAAATTCATTTACACTAATAAACAATCCAAGAAGTAACACTGACTTTCAAACTTACAAACTAATAAAACTCAAAATGCATTTAAATACACTTGAAATATTAAAGGCACTATGCATATTCATATTATCAGAGATCATATTCCAATTAAAGAATAAAAGAAAATTATATGTTTCTGAAGAAGATGGTGCCTTAAATGAAAAGAATGAGCTATATTTAACAATAATATATATATATAAAATCTATAAAAATGAATATAAATATAAATATATATATGAATGCTATTTTATAACACTTTGTCCTGTATCTTTATTAAGAAATGAAAATCTTCTTAAAAGTTGTTAGCATTAGCATGCTCTTATTCAGCAGTGACCCAAGATCATTTGATAAAAACAACACCTAACCCATAAAGAGTGTTTAGAGCACACCGTTTGCTATCACTTAGATAAAACCATCAGAATTCCAGGAATTTTTTAGTCTCAAACTAATGTATTTCAATTAATATTTAAGCTAAATAATATTATTATAATATTTTAGACGAGGAAATTGAGACATCATTGAGTAATAATGAGTCAACTTGAGAATGGTGGAGTCAGGAAGAGAACCTAGGCATGTCCAGGGTTTAAACACTAGCTGTGCTCCTCTGTCGCTAATTGGACAAATCAGCTTGGTATAGTAGAAAATTTCCATAGTGAGACTGAGAAGATGTGAATTTTTGTTACAGTTCTGAATCCTAGACCAGTGATAATTAAAGAGTCATTTAATAACTTTCAGTTCCCTCAATTATCATGTAGGGATGATTACACCTGTGTTCACTACTTCACAGATATGTGAAAATGTAGGGGAACTTCAAAGTCATATGCTTCATGTATATAGAGTAGATGAACTGAAAGGGAGGAGGAGGATTTTGGCAGGAAAAGAAGCATTATTTAAGAAAAAAGGGTAGCATGAAAGGTTAGTAGAATCCCACTGAGGAAAATGTAAGTAGAAACTGAAAGAGCTGTATTCATATAACAGTCAATTTATTTAAGATCTGGACAAGCTCAAGCACAAGACTTGAACTCTTCCTTGAGTTCAATATGAAAGAGTATTTCAAAGAAATGTGTTTAGTAGGATGAAAGGTTTTTCCCTCCATTTCAACAGAGCTGCTTTAGAGCAGTAAAGTTGCAGAGTAACATTTCAGGGTGGAATAAACAGCAGAAAAATCCCTGAAAGTAGCATTACCAGTTGCAATACTGAGGTGTTAGGGGGACATTGTTAAAACCCAGGAGCAGGAAAGAAACATTGTAGCTGGCATACAAAGGTCAAATAGAAAGTTGCAGAATAGGTGTTCTCTCCACAAAAAGAGGAAAAGGCCAGAAAGCACTAGGATCACAATGAAGAATTGTATTTGAATTAGATCTCCAACTGAGTCAACAATCAGAAACCGATTTAAGCTTGCATGAAGAAAAAGGAGAAACACTGATAAATATACCAGAGTGTTCCCTGGAATTCAAGGGAAAACATCAAACACAAACATAACCTGGTAAAACAAATACATATGAAGTTATGTTAAGAAGAAAGGAGGATATAAAAATTAAACTTTTAGCAAACCAAAAAACCCCAAAACAAAATAGCAAAATAGAAGAAAACTATCACAGGATTCTCCTACAGCAATTAATATAATTATAAAAGGCATTTGTGGTTGCAAACCAAACATTTAAATATTGAAAATAGAAACAAGCACAAATAGGAAGATTACAAACAGCGGATAAGCAAAGGTTGACGACACTGAAGGAAACAATACAATCAACTCAGAATTTATGATGAAACTACTGAATTGTCAAGAATAGTGCAACCAGATGCACAGAAAATAATGGAGCCAAGAGCATAAAAATGAAACAAAAGATAAAAGGAGCCAGCAAAAAGCACAAAAAAAATTTCACAACTCTCAAAAGGAACAGACTTGAGCTAAATTTCACAGAGAAAGACAAATGTCATTTATCACTTATGTGTGGATTCTAAAAAATGATACATAGTAACTTATTTCTGTTAGGTAGTTAGAATAGGGAAAAAGAGTCCAAAATGGCTGTGGCTAAAAGACCTGGAAGGGAAAGCCCACGAAAATAGAACAAAGGAAGGTCCCAGGCCGGGAGTGAGAACCTCAGGTAAAACAAACAACGCTCCTGCCTAAGCCCAATTTACATAAGGCAGGCCCAGGGACAGAGAACCATATAAAAAGAGGAGCCAAAGCCCTCTTCTCTCCTTTCTTTTGCTCCTTCCCTCTCACCCGCTCGATGGGGCGATCTTCTCTTCCAGTCTCTTGATCGAAGATGTGCCCTCACACCTCAAAGATGGATTTTCCTGCTATTATCTAAATAAATAGAGCTGTAACACTGAGCTGTAACACTGATTTATTTAAGAGCTATTACGCGGTCCGTTCGAGACCTGAGAGCTATAACAAGTCTGTCCTCCGAGAGCTGTGATGCGCCAGGGGGCTTTAATGTCCCTCACTCCAAAACAGAAACAGACTTAGAAAAGTTTATAGTCACCAAATGGAAAGGTAGGGAAGAAGGATAAATTAGGAGTTTTGTATTAACATATATATATACTACTATATATAAAATAGATAATCAATTAGGACCTATTGTGTAGCATAGGGAACTCTACTCAATACTCTAAACAGCCTATATGGGAAAAGAATATAAAAGAGACTATATATATAGGTATAACTGAATCAATTTGCTGTATATCTGAAATTAACACATTGTAAATCAACTCTACTCCAATATAAAATAAAAATTAATAATAATTAAATTCCAGAAAATTTTCATAAGATTTTTCATGATAAATGATGTAAACCAATACAATTTTGTAAAGCAAGTATCCTTCAATTAAAAATAAATGTTAATCACTCAGTTGTTTCAGACTCTTTGCAACCCCAGGGACTGTAGTCCCCCAGACTCCTCTGTCCATGGAATTCTCCAGGGCAGAATACTGGAGTGGGTAGCATTTGCTTCTCCAGGGATCAAATCCGGGTCTCCTGCATTGCAGGCAGATTCTTAACCATCTAAGCCACCAGGGAAAGCCCAGAATTATGTGCTCATTAACGAGATGAATTATGAAGTGTATGCTACAATTTATGAAATAGTTGTTTGCAAAAAAAAAAATTAGATAATCTGAGTCTAATCTAGCATGTAGATCTATCTTCCAGTAATAGAGGGCACGGGAAATAATGGAACACAATGAAAGATACCACAAGGAAATAATTACAGACAAATAAAAAATATCCTACAAGAAAATATGCCTGATTGTCTTGTGAAAATTTCATGGAAAAATTAAGTGAAGATATTGCTTTAAAATAAGAGACTAAAGAAAAAACAACATCATACAAAGTTTTTGACTCTGTCCCTGAGATGTGTTAGGTCAAGACAAAAGGTGAGCAATGATATTTGGAGGCAGTGGGAAGAGAAAGACTAGGATGATCATGATAGTATGTTTTTCTTTGAAAATTGGTTTTTCACTTTTTTTTGACCCAAATTTCACAGTGCATTGTCCCATGATCTTTGCTCTTTTTCTATTCCACTTCTGCTGGAAAATGCTCCATACTTATACTTGAGTCCTTGAATATGAATGTTTCTCAACATTTTATTTACATATTTCATCACTCACCTAAACATCATTGAATTCTAATATCAATTCTGTTGGTGACTGGCTAGAAAAAGTGTACCCAGTAATTTAATATGTACCTCAGACCCATTACCTATAGTGTAGGAATAAAAATATCAGCCTAATCTATCTCATGAGTCTATTCTAATAAACTAATAAAGGCATATATGAAAGATTATGACATCTGTGAACTAAGTATTTAATATAATTTACTCAGTGGTCCTATAGATGTATGGACATATAAATTTCCCTCACTGAGGTAGACACTATTTCACAAAGGTGCCAACAGGCAAACTACTACCACAGAGGGCCAATATGCAAAGTTAATATTGTTGAACTGGCAACCCAAGATATTTTTTTGAGTTTCATTGTAATTTGTTGTTCTGGTTTGAGTCAATATGTACACGATCAAGGAAGATAAGTAATACTGAGCATCATTTCCCCATAAGTAAATTAAACAATATAACAGAAATGTTTTTTGGCAACCCACTATTAAGATGCTCTTATTGGCAATAGCAAAATAGCTTCAGAAAAATAACTACAATTGAATCTTGTATCTGCAGTAAAAATACAAAACTGAATGCTTTTTTAAAAACTTTTGCTCCTTTACAGTAAATTGAGTTAACATAAAATTAAAAAGGTATATGGAGCCAATTTTCCTGTGTATGTACAAAAAAAGATGGCTATGTATCTATGAAGCTATATATTTGCAAGCTGGTGCATTCTAGAATAACAGACCACAGAGCATCCTATAAAACACAGGCATATACATTTCAGGCTCATCACCTGGAATTTAAAACAGCCCTGATTCTAATGGTATGCTTGTGTTCAAAACAAACCAACAAAAGAAGTGTAATAATATTTAACAAAGAACATAGCAAATTTTTTCAAAGCTACAGGAAAAAATATCAAACTGATGTTTGTCCATGAAAAATGCATGCTTGAACATTTGAGAGGGATCTGGACTTGAAACATTAAATTCCAGAACAAGTACTTCTGAATATGGAATTTATTCTGACAACTCTAATTTTACATCACAAATCTAGGGATAGGAGATTGTTAAAACACTGTCTTTTTTTCACCATATAGTGATTGATATGTAATCCATGAAATAGATTCTCTAAATTTTGTGTAAAATTGTGGTTCCCAGTACCTAGCAAATCTAACTATTGATTTTCAGTGGAGGTCCTGGCTTATTTGGAGTCAAAATAATATCTGAAGAATCCAGTATTTTAAGGATGCTCTTAGGATTTTTTTTGTTTCCAGCCTCGATATTTTTGGCATCCCTTCTTTCCTTGGCTGACACCTGAATCCAGTCTCCATTCCCAATGGTTTTAGGTTATAGAGGCAATTATTATCGGAAAGCTCCAGGGACAAGAAAGAGTTAGAATATTGGCATAACCATTTTGACACTGAGCAGAAAAGAACAAAATGCCATGGACCCAAGATGTTTTTGATGGCTAGGGCAGAAGCAGAAAGTGATTATGGAATTTTGATGGTATTTATTTTCTCATTTGAGATTTGCTAGTTTGGCAAGTCACAAGACTGAAGTATAAGTCATTAGTAAAATACATATATACTAAACCAGATATAAAATAATGTTGTCCTGAGCATTTTAATTGAAATAGACTGGGTTGAGCTCCTCATCCTTTATTCTAAAGAAACTTTCTGTGTATTATTCCAATATTACATTTTAATGGCTACTTTCACTCTGAGTTTCTAGCTCTCACTAATAACGTGACCTCCCACAATTTTTTCTTTCTTTTATTTTGTAACAACTAATTGTGAAAAATAATCAATATTCATTGTTTTTTTTTTCCCAAAAACAACACATGCAAGGCATTTGACTGGACACTTTAAGATAAAGAACTTGATTACCATGCAGTACAAGAAACAATAAAAAAGTGAATATTAAGTAACCTTGTATTTAAAAATCCATCAGCTACCAATTATGGCTTTCACCAGTCACTTCTCAGCAGGATCTTAATTTATTTGGGCTGCTAGAATTCCCCTCTCCAGTTAAATGCCCTTTAATTTTCCTATATAGATGAGTTTATCTTTCCACTCTGCACTTTTTTGGATCTTCATTAATATGTGTGTAAGATAAAGTGCCAGCAATGCTAGCTATAAATGTTTGGTATCACAGAATAGGGGAAAAAAAATAGAATATCAGTGAATCTTTGACTCTAAAATTCCCAAAACACTTAGAAAGTATTAGTGACTTTAATACTTTTTTTCACTCACTTTGCTATAACAAGGACAGTTTTGCACAAAGGGATGATATTGGTCTGGAAAAATATGGCAGGTTTTTCATAGTCTCTCTGATTCCAGATACTCATTACTAAATTACATATTCCAAAGATTTTAGAAAGCATATCACCTCATTGTGTCCATATGAAAATCTAGAAACAGAGGACCTGGTCCCTTCTAATCCATCACACAGCAAATATACAAAAGTATATAAAATGCTTTGAGGCATTTAGAAGCCAGAAATCATGGTAATAATACCATTGATAGGGTTTGCAAGAGACTCTGGGAGGTAAAAAAGTATATCCTTTGGGTCTTAAAATTACAGTATTTTTATATTGAGGTCAAATTCTGAAGAGAAGTAGAGCTTTTAATTCCAGTTCCCTTAAACCACAAGGTGAGAAAAGTTTTAACAACCTCTGAGACCACTCGAAATGCACTAATGAATGATAATTTATTCCCAACACTCAGAAAGAGCAGTCAACTCTGAGACAAAGTGTTATGACTTCTGTAGCTTTTGCAAACACATATGAAAGGTGTTGTTAATGTGTAGATTAGAAATATTTCAACTATATTCAATAGAATCAAGTTGGGCTAGAGGTCCAGGCAAGAGAATGCCACCTATTAGCACACATATGGAAAATGTATAAATAATTATCAATATATTCACTGTAAGTCGACTCACTAGTGAATAAGGAATCAAGTTATCATTTGTGAAAAAAATATTATACAGTTACATAAAAAATATCAGCATGCATCTCATACACTATAGTTTTGTGAAATTTTGCTTCATTTATATACAGGTGCATATTGGTCTGCTGTGTCTTTTTTTAATTTAGTTTTAATTAGAGGATAATTGTATTATAACATTGTGCTGGTTTCTGTCATACAACAAGTTGAATCAGCCATAAGTATACACATATCCCCTCCTCCCCACCCCACCATCCCATCCCTCAGGTGATCACTGAGCACTGGGCTGAGTTCCCTATGTTATACGGCAACTTCCCACTAGTTATCTCTTTTACACATGGTAATGTTTATATTTCAACGCTATTCTCTCAATTCATCCTACCCTCTACTTCCCCAGTTGTCCCCACAAGTTCTTCTCTGTGTCTGCATCTGTATTCCTGCCGTGCAAATAGGTTCATCTGTACCATTTTCCTAGATTCCATGTATGTGTGATATTTGTCTTTCTCTTTCTGAATTACTTCACTCTGTACAACAGGCTCTTGGTTCATCCACCTCAGTTCAACTGACTCAAATTTATCTCTTTTTATGACTCAAATTTATCTCTTTTTATGGCTGAGTAATATTCCATTTTGCATATGTAACACATCTTCTTTATTCATCTATTGATAGACATCTGGGTTCCATCTATGTCCTATTATAAATAGTACTAAAATGAACATTGGGGTACATGTGTCTTTTTGAATTATGATTTTCTCAGAGTATACTCCTAGAAGTGGAATTGCTTGGTCATGTGGTAGTTTTATTTCTAGTTTTTAAGGAATCTCCATATTTCTCTCCATAGTGGCTGTATCAACTTATATTCTGGCCAACAGTGCAGGAGGGTTCCCTTTTCTCCACACCATCTACAGCATTTATTGTTTGTAGATTTTTTGATGATGGCCACTCTGACTAGTGTGAAGTGATACCTCATTGTTGGTTTGAATAGCACTTCTCTAATAATGAACTATGTTGAGCATCTTTCCATGTGTTTGTTGGACATCTGTGTGTTTTTTTCTGGAGAAATGTCTGTTTTCCATCCATTCTTTTAATGGGTTGTTTGTTTTTTGATATTGAGATTCTTGAGTGGCTTGTATATTTTAGAGATTAATCCTTTGTCAGTTTCTTCATTTGCAATTATTTACTCCTATTCTGAGGGATGTCTTTCCAGTTTTTCTTTGCTGTGCAAAAGCTTGTAAGTTTAATTAGATCCTATTTCTTTACTTAAAGTTTCCATTTCCATACTCTAGAAGTGAGTCAAAGATCTTGTTGCAGTTTATGTCCAAGAGTGTTCTGCCTATGTTTTCCTCTATGGCTTTTATAGTTTCTGGCCTTACATTTAGGTCTTTATCTATTTTGAGTTTATTTTAGTGCATGGTATTAGGAAGTGCTCTAGTTTCATTCCTTTACATGTAGCTGTCCAGTTTTCCCAGCATCACTTATTGATGCTTCTCCCTAACAAAATCACATTTCAGCTTAAAAAGTTTCCTTAGCAGTAAGTCCTAATTAAAAACACTATCCATGTGGATCTACAGTAAAATAAACTAATTGACATGATTTCACAAAGCTTAAATATTTTTTCATTGAAGTATAGTTGATTTATAATATTATATTAGTTTCAGGTGGACAACATGGTGATTTAACATTTTAACACAAAATATTTCATATAAAGTTATCACATAATATTGCCTATAATTCCTTGTACTGTATAATACATCCTTGTTGCTTATCGATCTTACACATATTAGTTTCTGTATCTTATCCTATAGCCCCTGGTATACTCTAGTTTGTTTTCTGTATCTGGGAGCCCATTTACGTTTTGTTATATACATTCATTTCATTTTTTTAGGTTCTAGATGTCAGTGATATCATACAGTGTATATCTTTCTCTGATTTATTTCACTAACCATGATATTCTCTAGGTCTGTCCACAATAATGCAAATTGCATAATTTTATTCTTTTTATGGATGAGTAAAATTACATTGTGTGTGTATCTGTGTATATATATGTACATTATTTTTATATATATGTACACATATATATCTCGACTCTTTTTTTAATCCATTCATCTGCTGAGGAACACTTGGGTTGCTGCCACATATTGGCTATTATAGATAATGCTGCTATGAACATCAGGGTATATGCATATTTTCAAACTAAGGGTTTTATTTTTAATACATATTTTATTTTTTACTTTTTTTTTTTTTTCTTTTTCTGGCCATACTATGTGGCAAGTGAGAGCTTAGTTCCCTGAGCAGGGCTTCAAACCTGCACCCTCTGCAGTGAAAGCGCAGAGTCTTAACCACTGGGCCACCAGAGTAGTCCACAGTTTTCACCTTTAAGAGCGTGCATCCAAGAGTGGAATTGCTGGATCGTATGGTAGTTCTATTTTCAGTTTTTTTGAGAAACCTCCATACTACTTCCACAGTGGCTATACCAATTTATATTCTCACCAACAGTTTGCTAGGCTTCCCTTTTCTCCATATCCTAGCCAACACTCTTCTTTGTAGACTTTAATAATAGCCGTCTGATAGGACTGAGGTGGTATCTCATTGTGGTTTTGATTTGCATTTCCCTGATGATGTTGAGCACTTCTTCATGTGTCTGTTGTCCACATGAATGTCTTCTTTGAAAAAAAAAATCTGTTCAGGTTCTTTGCTCACTTTTTAATCAGGTTGTTTGTCTTGATTGATATTGAGTTGTATGAACTATTTATATATGTTGGATATTAACCTCTCTTGGTCATTCAATTTGAAAATATTTTCTCCCATTCAGTAGGTTGTTTTTTCATTTAGTTGATGGTTTCCTTTGATGTGCAAAAACTTTTAAGATTAGGTTATATTTGTTTATTTTTGTTTTTATTTTTATTTATTTCTTTGGCCTTAGGAGATAGATCCAAAAAAAAAAAAATACTGGTATAAATTAAAAACAACAGAATCAAGAGTTTAAATTATAAAGCTGATTCACTTCATTGTACAGAAGAAACTACACAATTTTAAATCAATTCTACAAAATGAATGATTACTCCTAGTCATATTTCTTGATTAAAACTTAAAAGAAAATGAAACTATTGATTTATATATTAAAGCACATTTTTTACTTGTGGAAAAATGATAGCATTTATGACAGAATAGTATTTCACTATTAAAGTTACAATTGTGAGTTCTTTGAAGTCACAGGGAAAAAAATGTGATTACTAAATTCAGTAAAAATATACAGAATGTGAAAATGAACTTATGCTAAAATATGTGTGCAAAGGAATAAGAATTAGAACAAATGCAGAAAAATGAAAAAGAGTGACTGTTAAGCTACATATAAATGGTGAACAATTCTTTATAGACAGATACATTTTAGAAAAGGAGTTGCTATGAAAGAAAAGACTTTTTTCACATCAAAAACATATTTTAAAGTTAGGTTTAATTTGGGTCATGCCTTCATATATGAGAAATCAATGTTTACCCCTTAAAATCTCTTTCAAATGCTTTGCTTACGTATAAAATTAAATATTAATTTTTTCTTGACTATATGAAACTATTCACATTTTTAACCAACAGTGTTTTAATCTGCACCTATGCTTGTGACATCAGCATCACTCTGGTAATTTGCTACTATTTTGTCTAGTTAGCTCTTGAGGGCTTTTGAATATCCTTATTTGATCTTCCTATGTCAGCATGCTCTTATCATGTCTACTGACAGTAGTTTCAGAATTCCTCAAAGTAAGTATAGAAAACAAGGGTGACTAGTCAAGCTTCACCACTGCTTACACAAGCAGTCTGCTGAAGTGACAGAATTAGGACTAATTTAAATGAAATTTGTGTCCTTTCTCATGTGAAGGAAGTGTAAGCCTTAGGGACATCATAACAGTCACAATTATCTAAGGGAGTAACGAGCTTTAGATCACCAAGCTAGGCCTTGAAGAATGAAGAAGCACACTTTTATAGTGAAACAAATAGCTCAAACAGGTAAGCACACGCAAATTATCCTGGCTTGAGGGATACACACAAACAACTCAATGCATATATATTTATAAAAGTGCAATAAATATCTCTAATGACTAAACTAATATATTTAAGAATCCAAAATGAAAATTAGCCCCCAGCTGACCAAGTTAGTCCCCAGGTGGCCTAAATATGCCACTTTTGCATTTATCTTTTAAACCAGAAAATAAAGCAAATAGACCCAGTGATATTATACTAGAGAAATTCCTAATTCTCACTCTTCCTCTCTCTCATACACACATACATACACACACACAGAAATAGAAAAGGACAATGGCATAGTCTAAGATATTAAAATGAATTTTTTTTCAAATTAAAATTGCACATGCTGATGTAACAATCTTTGGTAAAACTCAGTGAATGCAATCCAGCAAAAGAAATAGTACACAATTCACCATGGTATATTCAGCTAGGAGAACGCCATGGATATTGATACTGTATGTATGCAAAATCTGTAGATTTTTAATTTGAAATATATAAAATTACCTATATTACACAAAAAAAGGTGTCCAGTGTCAGAGAACAGCTAAGCAAGCCATCAATTCAAACCTTATTCTGCAAGCAAAACACACATGTACTCAGGTACAAGCTCTTTTTTTGGATATTCCCTAGAAATGATTAATTCCATTATTAAATATTTTGAGCACCTAGGACATGGGGTCATTTTCCTCTGGGCACACAACAATGATTTTTTGTGTGAAAATTAGGAATGTGTTCTATCTCTAGTCGGAGAAGGCAATGGCACCCCACTCCAGTACTCTTGTCTGGAAAATCCCACGGACAGAGGAGCCTGGTAGGATTCAGTCCATGGGGTTGCCGACGAGTCCGACAGACTGAGCGACTTCACTTTCACTTTTCACTTTCACACATTGGAGAAGGAAATAGCAACCCACTCCAGTGTTCTTGCCTGGAGAATCCCAGGGACGGGGGAGCCTGGTGGGCTGCCGTCTATGGGGTCGCACAGAGTCGGACACGACTGAAGCGACTTAGCAGCGGCAGCAGCAGCTACCTCTAGTATACTATCATTGGGCCTATTTGCTTCTTGTTCAGAAAATAATTGCAAAAGGGGGTATTGTTATTTCATATTTTAATGTTTGGGGAACTGCTTTTCTTTTGTGATTTTAAAAATATTAATTTATACTATTTATACGAATACTAGATATCTACTGCAGAAAATTTGAGTTGATGGCAGTGTTATGTTGCACAAGTCTTAACTATTCTGTTTCCATCATTTTTTAATATAACTCCTTTATAGAGATGTTAAGTAAGCATATCTATTTGTATATCAGTACAAAAAATAAATATTTGGATATATTTATAATAATACTTTTCTATGTTCATAATAAGCACTTAACAACTCATAGTTATTCTTTTTCTTACTGTCATTAGTATACGGTGGAATTACAAATGTGTGAACTAGCTGTTAAAAATCATGTTTAATAAGTATTTCATATAAGTCATACAGAGAGCTATAGGAGAACATAGCAGTGATAGTTAATAGATATTAAGTGAATGGAGCACTTAAAAGTTGTGGTGTAAGAGAAGGTTTCTAGCCAAGACATACATTCACCCTACATGTTCATCAACAGATGAATAAAGATGTGGTATATTACACAATGGAATTTACACAGCCATAAAAAAGAATGAAATAATGTCATTTGCAACAACATGGGCAGACCTAGAGATTGTCATGCTAAGTAAAGTAATTCAGACATAGAAAGACATATATCATTTGATATCACATAAATGTGGAATCAAAATAATGATATAGATGAGTTTATTTACAAAATAGAAAAAGATTCACAGATTTAGAAAACAAATTTGTGGTTACCAAAACTGAGAGTGGTAGTAGGGGGAGAGATAAATTAGGAATTTGGGATTAACATATACACATTACAATAAGTGCCCTACATACAAATCTTCAAGTTGCTAGCTTTCAAAATGCAAACATGTATTTGTGTATCCAACCACATAAGCTAGTTCATGTGTCTGGCATACACTTTCACTTGCATGCATCCTCTAAAATATTTGTGCTTCTGTGTACTTTTCTGTGTAGAACTATATAGAGTACAGTATACACTATCTTTATTTCAAGCCCAGGATATCCAGAAGCAAGTAGAAAATTGGTGGTAGTGTAGCTGGTATTCTACTGTACTTTACAGGGTACTGTACAATAAGATTAAAACTGTTTATTTTTTGCTTTTAGGTATAATTTATGTTTAAAATATTATTAACCTATTACAGTACAGGACTATATAGCTAATTGTGTTAGTCGGGTATGTAGATTAACTTTGTTGCACTTATTAACACGTTGGACTTATGAAAGTGCTGTTGAAATGGAACTTATTTGTATGTAAGGAGCTTACCAGACTATATATACAACAGGTAAACAATAAGGACCTACTGTACAGTGCAGGGAACTACACTGAATATCTTGCAATAACCTCTAATAGAAAAGAATCTGAAATACCTTCCTGTACATTAGAAATCTAACAGAACAATTTAAATTAACTATTAACAACAATTGTTAACCATTCAAATCAACAATTTTAAAAAATGAAATGTTCCATTTCTCTCTTTAAAAAGAAAAAGAGGTTCCCTAGAATAAGTGACTTAAGAGCTAAACATTAATAACTAGAAGTTAGTAAGGTAAATGGAAAGGGAGAGGGAGAAGAGAAGAAAAATTTCTTTAAAAACGAAGAGCAAGAAACAGTATTTCAAAGTCTAAGTTACATAAGATATGGTATATGACATATATAAGAGGATCGAATTGAAAGTTTAGTTTGGTTTGGAAAACAAAGTGCAGAGTAGACAAAGAGAAAATGTATAGAAAAAAAAAATATGGCTCTGTCATGAATCACTTTGATATCTGTATAACATGCAATTTAGCACACTGAAATTTCCAAATTGCTAAAATTGGTTACATTGTCAGATAAAGGGTTTAGAATCCAAGTTTTCTGAAATGATATTGTCTTTAAATTGAAATGAGATGAACATGATAACTCTGTATCTCCAAAACCATTCCTTTCACCTCAAACTGCACCACAGAACCCCTAAACTGTACAAAAGCTTTCGGTTCCTCTGAACTGAGCAGTCTGCTAGTGCAGTCATCATTTTTTTAGAGTCTGAGAAAACTCTGGTCAGAATTTCAATAAATGACTGATATTGATAGCTGAGGAATTAAAAGTGCCATAAGACTGGAATAGGCAATTATCATGATTTTCAGAAAAAAAAAAAAGAAACCCACATACCAAAGCTAATCTTAAAATTAATCCCAATATGTGTTTAAGGAATATTAAAAGACTGTCCAGAAGAGAACTTGCCCTGATTCAGTAAGAATAAGTTATTACAGTTGAACTCATTTCTTAAATAGGGTTAGGAGATCAGAAGATGACGAAAGTACAATGGTTCTTAAGTATGTGATAATCATAATGGTCTGTTTATCATAAAGGTATTTGAAAAAATTTTACCCAAACATAGTAACTGTATATGTACATGTTGACCACTGTGGGACATTTAAATAATTTTCAGGAGGACAATATCTAAAAGTACCTAAAATATATGATTTTAATATGTAGAGAAGCCTCTCATGGCATTTACTAAATTTATCTCCTTAGCCTAGTTCTTCTCAAACTTCATTACTCAACTTGAGTCAAAATTTAGAAAGCATAGTATGCATATAGGAACATATTTTGGCAAAATACTTGTAAAAACCCAAATTACATTAAGTGATGAAGTCAAGATCCAACCAAAGTTGCTAGGGTAACAATCAGCTGAAACTAATAAAATTAAATACAATATAGACCAAAGCAAAGTTTCACACTTAGCTCAATAAAGCAAGTGCTTAAGTAAATCCTAGATTAGCAACTGTGCCTAAAATAAGAACGCATATTCAATTTGGCATTTTAGTAAAAGTCAATATGTTGACTCTGTATTATAATGGATGAAAATCTTGCATGCTAAATGAATATTTAGAATGAAAGTGAAGATAATTTTAGAATAATAATGCTTTCTATGATAACAATAATGCCTAATACTTGCAAGCTGCTGCTGCTGCTGCTGCTAAGTCGCTTCAGTCGTGTCCGACTCTGTGCGACCCCATAGACGGCAGCCCACCAGGCTCCACCGTCCCTGGGATTTTCCAGGCAGGAACTCTGGAGTGGGTTGCCATTTCCTTCTCCAAGGCATGAAAGTGAAAAGTGAAAGCCAAGTCGCTCAGTCGTGTCCGACTCTTCGCGACCCCATGGACTGCAGCCCACCAGGCTCCTCCGTCCATGGGATTTTCCAGGCACAAGTACTGGAGTGGGGTGCCATTGCCTTATCCGAATACTTGCATGAGTGCCATACTAAAATTAACCTATGTAATATTCACAACTTTATGAGGTAATTATTATTATTTGTATCCCCATTTTACAGGTGAGGAAACAGGCACAAAGAGATTAAATAACAGCTTAAAGTCAAACGCTAATAACTGACAGAACAATTTGACTGCAAAATTACAACTCTTGAGCAGAAGAATGCATTTTTAAAAGTTAAGAGGAGCACTCTGGAATAACAGGTTAAGGTGATAACAATATTATATGAGGAATTCATACTTGAAATGGAGATAAAAGTTTATAGAAGAAATTACTGGCATACATAACTGACTTCAAATTCTAAATAACTCTCTGGGGAAGAGGCTGGACTTGTTTCTAGGGCTCCAGGAAAACACTAGTACACAAAAAAGGTTTATTTTTAGCTCAAAGGAAAGAAACACTTTAAAATATAATTGCTACATATGATGGGTTTTTGGTTAATGATACACAAAACTGCTGACATAAAACCACTGAATCGCAGGGTACTGAGGATGAAGTATAGATAAATGCATCTTCAGTAACGGTGACAAAATTTTGTAGTGTATTTAATGTTTGTGAACATCCGCAATTGTCTTCCTTAGCCTCTAAATTGGTGATGATGTGTTCATCCATTATGGATCGGAAACCTTAATATCAACAGGCAACCCATTTCAAAAGGGATATTTACGTTCTCAAAAAGTCAATTAGCATGCCCTAAGTGTAACATTTGCATAGATCTACATCTAATTTTGCTTGATGCACTTTCAATTCAGTTAATGAAGATAAAGAATTGATGCTATTTTTTATTTTAAAAAATTACCAGGTAGAACCTTCCATATTATATTTCACATCTCATGCTATTAAGTTAGCATGCAGGAGACCCAGATACAAATCCCTGCATTCAGGAGATTCACTGGAGAAGGGAATGGCTATCCACTCCAGTATCCTTGCCTGGAGAATTCCATGGACAGAGGAGCCTAGTGGCCTACAGTCCATGGGGTCACAAAGAGTTGGACATGACTGAGTGACTAACATTTTCACACATTTTCATTGAATTTATTTAAAGACACCTTAAATTGATTTTTTTTTCATTGTAGCAGCATTATTCTAACAGGTAGTTTATACAATTTATGCATATTAAACTAAAATTCTACTATGACAAACCATAAAGGCCTTGAGTTTGCTATTTTAGAGTAAGGAGAGAATACATTCCAAGAAGTGAAAATCTACCAGACTGCTCATAGAAACAAAGTGAACTTTCTTCCAATATGAAATGAAATGGATATCTTTCATTATAACCCAAATCCAGTTGGGTTGTCATGAGACCAATTGTTTTTGTTCATCTAGGTTTTCAAAACAGAAACAAATAAAATATATTTAAAACCTTGAAGAAAAAAGGTGTTATATCTTTATAATGAGGACCAGAAAGGAAATTCATACAATGTATCAAATAAAAATTTCAAATCAAACTTCTTTAGATACAGTTCCTCTTTCCAAATTTTCCAACTCATAGCAGGTAGGAAAATCTCAAATTCCTCCCCTACTGTCATTAACGGACTCATTTTCTGGATGTGTCCTTCATGAGTTACATTCCTCTGTTCCTTGTCACAGTATTTTCCTAAATTATGATGAATTATCCCACTGCCTGGAAAATTCTGATGGATAATGTTCTTTATCTTATAAATCACTATAAGAAGTACTTTCAAGTTACCACTAATAATTTGGTATTTTTATACCCTAAAAATAGTTATGACATTACTACTAGTTAGAGAGACATACATAAGTCAGTATCTGGCAAAGCACTAAAGACTAAAGTTTGTAAGTGGCAGAGTTTATTCTAGAATGAGTCAGAATACACACACACACACACACACACACAAACACACACACACATATAAAGATAACTAAAAGATATAAAGCAAAATGCTTATTTTTAGAAACCTAGTCTAATTGTAAAAAATATTTCTTGTGTCAATAAGTTCTCCATTCTTCTCACAGACCCATGAGGTATAATACTGCAATTAGTGACCAAGTTTTTGGAGCTTGTCTGTAATTGTTTGTATATACATTTATTCAACTGTGCAACCTTTTAGCCAGAGATGATCTCACTTCATTGTTGCTCCAAAAAATAAATAAATAAACATATAGCACAGGTTTACAGAGGTTATATTTCAATAAAATATCATGCAATCATAATAATCTTGGAGATTATTGTACTCCTAATAGGTACACAATTATTGTTCAAACACTGTAAACATAATAAAGGCATTGCAGACATAGTCCTAGGGTTAGGGCACTTAAAAAGCCATGTGGATAGACTAAACAACAAAGAAAATTAAAATTTAACCAAGTTTAAAAGTAGCATAATTCCAAAGCAATAAAACTTTAGGAAGAGAAAAACTCTATATAGTTTGTAAATCAAGCACATCACTGAAGCAGATATCATTTGAGCTAAACCTTAAAAAAGGAATATTATTTAGATGGATAGGAATCAAAGGATATATGTATCAGAAGAGAAGAACACTATGTATTAATTATATCCTGACAATGATTGGAAATCAAGGTATCATTTGAAAGTATATGTAAAAATTCCTAGAGCTTTGGTGAGACCCTAAAAAGATAGCTATAAAAACTTGTGAGGAGAAGTTTCCAAAAATACAGAGGTAAGAAGGGATAAGAATCAGGGATTGAATAAAATTCATGAAATATCTATATACTTGAAACTATTCAGTAATAGCCTATGATTATCTGTGTGAATTTTGCTTACAGCAATTATTTAATTGAGAAATTATCTTTTTGGTCACCCAGCTTATTTTCCCCCTCAAAATTTAAGCATAACAATGATAATAACTAATAAGTGTCAATAAATATGTGCTGAATACTGACACATTATCTGACTCAATCTTCTCCAAACCCCTGCTGCTGCTGCTAAGTCACTTCAGTCATGTCCGACCCTGTGTGACCCCATAGATGGCAGCCCACAAGGCTCCTTTGTCCCTGGGATTCTCCAGGCAAGAATGCTGGAGTGGGTTGCCATTTCCTTCCCCAATGCATGAAAGTGAAAAGTGAAAGTGAAGTCACTCAGTCGTGTCCGACTCTTTGCCACCCCATGGACTGAAGCCTACCAGGCTCCTCCATCCATGGGATTCTCCAGGCAAGAGTGCTGGAGTGGGGTGCCATTGCCTTCTCTATCCAAACCCCTAGAGTTAGAATCTATTATCTCCATTTTACAGATAGAGAAAAAAAGACCTCAGCAGTTCAAACTGTAATTTGGCCCCAGAACACAAGACTACTATGTTGTCAAGTTAAATTACAATAGTTAGTTGATTTTACAAATCATTTTCTGAACAACCAAGCTAGGAATTAAGCTCTTTGACTTGGTGCCCTTACAAAAAACAAAAACAAAACAACAACCAATAGAAGACCTATTTAAGTACATACTTAAAACTAATTGTTATAAATATTTATACTTCATTTACACATCAAATCTTGTTAAAATTTTCAGCTAAATCATCAAAATTGTTAGGGTGTTTTTACCTTAAAATAATTAGACAAATAAAAATATAATCAAACATTTCATAGATTGAGCTTGTGTTTTCTGAGCAAAATGTTGGTTCAGTTCTATGTCAAGGTCGAAATAAGTTGAAGACAATAATAATGTGAAAAGCTTTTCACAAATAAATTTTGAAAATATTCTGATATTAAATAATTATTAAAGAATAAACACTTGCATGCTGACCATCTCATGATTTTATAATAACTGAGACAGGATGAAATTAAACTTAGCAAAGCATTTGTCCTGAAACTAATACAGTGTTCTTGGAATAACCAGGTATGAATAAATATAGTAACCTGGGGTCACTGTTGATAAATGTAGTCTTTATCCCTGAATTCATTTGGTAAATAAAAATTCTAAATTTATTGTCAATTTCACTAAGTTATATTATAATATGTGTAGTTCATGTTAATGTTGTTCTTCGTTATAATGTAATTGAGGGAAAATTCTACTAATGTTGGCTTGTGTCAATCATCTGGACTGATTTCAGGTAAGAAGATGATGTTTTGGTATATATATCAAAATCTTCTGGAGGAAAAATTTGACTATAAATTATAACAAGGTTCATCTCCTGATAAACATGTCTACAACTCCCTACCATCTCCTCATGCCCTGTATAAAAGGAGAGAATAAAATTGACAGCAAGTTCTTTGAAGTATGCCACATAAGAAAGGAGCAGAAATGCCATATGGGTTCTTGGAGGCTCATGGGTTCCTGGAAGCCCAAGGATTTAGAAAGTGAGGAGAAGGTGTGTAAAAAGTGGGAAAGGGGAGAAATAAGAGAGACAATTAAAAGTGGAAACTTGCCTTGGAATCAGTTTTTAAAGACTTATACCAACAACTGAGTATGTGAACTGAGAACTGCCAGATTTTCAAGCTGGTTTTAGAAAAGGCAGAGGGACCAGAGATCAAATGGCTGACAACTGTTGGATCATAGAAAAAGCAAGAGAATTCCAGAAAAAAAATCTACATCTGCTTCATTGACTACACTAAAGCCTTTGACTGTGTGGATCACAACAAACTGAGAAATTCTTCTAGTTGGGAATACCACATCACCTGACCTGTGTCCTAGGACACCTGTATGCAGGTCAAGAAAAAACAATTAGAACTGGACATGGAACAATGGATTGCTGCCAAAGTGGGAACGGTGTACATCAAGGCTGTATACTGTGACGCTGCTTATTTAACTCATATGCAGAGTACATCATGAGAAATGCTGGGCTGGATGAAGCACAAGCTGGGATCAAGATTGCCGGGAGAAATATTAATAACCTCATATATGCAGATGACACCACTCTTATGGTGGAAAGCAAAAAGGAACTAGAGAGCCTTTTGATGAAAGTGAAAGAGGAGAATGAAAAAGCTGACTTAAAACTCAACATTCAAAAAACGAGGATCATGGCATCCAGTCCCATCACTTCATGTCAAATAGATGGGGAAACAATAGAAACCGTGACAGACTTTTTTTCTTGGACTCTAAAATAACTGCAGATGGTGACTGCAGCCATGAAATTAAAAAAATGTTTGCTCCTTGGAACAAAAGCTATGAGCAACATAGACAGCATATTCAAAAGCAGAGACAGTACTTTGCCAAAAAGTTCCATCTAGTCAAACCTATGTTTTTTTCCATTAGTCATGTATGGATTGAGAGTTGGACCATAAGATGGCTGAACATGGAAAAACTGTTGCTTTTGAGTTGTGGTAGTGGAGAAGAATCTTGAAAGTCTCTTGAATTGCAAGGAGATCAAACCAGTCAATCCTAAAGGAAATCAGTTCTGAATAGTCATTGCAAGGACTGATGCTGAATCTGAAGCTCCAATACTTTGGCCACCTGATGTGGAGATCTGACTCATTTGAAAAGACTCTGATGCTGGGAAAAATGGAAGGCAGGAGGAGAAGGAGATGACAAAGGATGAGATGGTTGGGTGGCATCACTGACTCAATGGACATGAGTTTGAGCAAGCTCTGGGAGTTGGTCATTGACAGGGAAGCCTGGTGAGCTTCAGTCCCTGGGGTTGCAAAGAGTTGGACATGACTGAGTGACTAGACTGAACTGACTGATTCCAACAACACAGTATCTAGACATTAAGCTGAACTACATAAAATTGAAGAATTGAAACTATAGTTTGACCACCAAAATTATAAATTTTATATGCCTTAACCTAAAAAATTGATGTCTAATATTGAATTGTCATTCAGTTCAGTTCAGTTTAGTCACTCAGTCGTGTCCGACTCTTTGCGACCTCATGAATCTCAGCACACCAGGCCTCCCTGTCCATCACCAACTCCCAGAGTTTACTCAAATTCATGTCCATCGAGTCAGTGATGCCATTCAGCCATCTCATCCTCTGTTGTCCCCTTCTCCTCCTGCCCCTGATCCCTCCCAGCATCAGGGTCTTCTCCAATGAGTCAACTCTTCTCATGAGGTGGCCAAAGTATTGGAGCTTAAGCTTCAGCGTCAGTCCTTCCAATGAACACCCAGGACTGGTCTCCTTTAGGATGGACTGTTTGGATCTCCTTGCAGTCCAAGGGACTCTCAAGAGTCTTCTCCAACACCACAGTTCAAAAGCATCAATTTTTCAGTGCTCAGCTTTCTTCACAGTCCAACTCTCACATCCATACATAACCACTGGAAAAACCATAGCCTTGACTAGATGGACCTTTGTTGGCAAAGTGATGTCTTTGCTTTTTAATATCCTGTCTAGGTTGATCGTAACTTTTCTTCCAAGGAGTAAGTGTCTTTTAATTTCATGGCTGCAATCACCATTAGCAGTGATTTTGGAGCCCCCAAAAAATAAAGTCTGACACTGTTTCCACTGTTTCCCCACCTATTTCCCATGAAGTGAAGGGACCAGATGCCATGATCTTAGTTTTCTGAATGTTGAGCTTTAAGCCAACTTTTTCACTCTCCTCTTTCACTTTCATCTCTGTCATTAGTCCCATACAATTAGTAAATTATATCCTCTATACACAATTCTTGAAGCTCAATGACCTTTTAAGATACTGAAAAGAGGAAGGGCTTCTGATAAATGAGGACAGAATCTTGATACATACATACATATACACAAAGAAAAGTGAAGTTGCTCCTTAGTGTCTGATTCTTTGCGACCACATGAACTGTAGCCTACCAGGCTTCTCTGTCCATGGGATTTTCCAGGCAAGGGTACTGGAGTGGGTTGCCATTTCTTTCTCCAGGGGATCTTCCTGACCCAGGAATGTAACCCAGGTCTCTCTCATTGCAGGCAGAAGCTTTATCTTCTGAGCCACCAGGGAAGCCCCATATACATATAAGCATGCATATACATATACATATTTAATGTATAGCAGATTTCAAAAAGTGTGTACTCATTCACCATCTCACAACTTAAAAAACAAACAAACAAACAAAATCCTCATTTAAATATTAAAGTCTGACTCTAGATGACATTAGTTAGGTCTTAGGAGCAGCCGATTTAAAATAAAACAAGGCAAAATTAAATCTGTGGTTTGCGGTAGAGGCTTATTTTTAAAATCTTCTGTGAAATATGACAGGTGAGAAGAAGAGATCTGGAAGAATATCTTTTTGTCTTATGGTCACAGGCGATGCTCTATCTGTTCTTTTTTAAAAGAGTTCAAACTTGGACCATGCCTTCCTCTAGCCTTAGCTGAAGCAAGGCATCAAGAGAAAGTTTTGGAGGTAGAGGTATTGTCTCTCGGGGATTCTCAGAAATTATAGTGTTGCTTTCTGCTAAACCAGATTAAGTAAACTGGCAGAACTTGAGATAGATAAATACTGCACAAGAGCAAAATATAGCCAAAAATTCACTAGGCACCCATTATTGAGGAAAGAAATATGAAATATGTTTTGAAAAGTATAATTCCAGAGGGAAAATATGAGAGTTGGTATATATTTATATTCTATTTTGTACATCTCTTTCTCCATTGAATTTTCTCACTAGCTAAAACTCTGAATATTCAAAATATATCTGTATTTAGGAGTGAGAGTCTGTTTCAATATCATTGTTGGGTGATCAATTCATAATCATATATCAATAAAGATAAAATTGGCTAAATTCATTGAGCAATTATTCACAGGAGATAATTTTTAGCTTGTCTTAATTGTTGTGAAGATATCATGTGAGAAAAGTACCATGATTATGTTCATTCCATGGATAAGGAAACTAAAGCTCAAAAAGCCTAGACAAAGTAACATAGATAAGAAGTAATGGAGCTGGATTTTTTATCTTGAGCAGTCAAACTCCAGAATTTTGCTTGTAACCACTACTTCATAGCATCTTACTAAAATGCTTTGCTGTGTGCATGCGTGCTTAGTCACTTCAGTCATGTCTGACTCTCTGCGACCCTACAGACCATGGCCTCCCAGGCTCCTCTGTCCATGGAATTCTCCAGGCAAGAATACTGGAGTGAGTGCCGTGTTTTTATAATAGATTGTTCTCATACATACAGATGTCAGCTTAGAGTAGTGAGACTTGCCATTCCTAGAGCTAAAAAGCAACAAGCTATAATTTCTCTAGAAGTATTTATATCTCAAGGGGCCATATGTATGTGCATGTGTTTACATACATATGTATTATGTATGTATATATGCTATATGGTATACATATGAATGTCTCAGTCAATATGTACATATGTATGTGTGTAAAAGGGGTTAGTGGCTAATTGAAAATCCTCAAAAAATTTTACCATCCCCTCCCAGAAATGCAGAACCTCTTTGAAAATTAGTCATGATAGCATTTTTCTTTGTTTTCTGCAGCAAGATCTTCACAGTTTTCTAAATCTATTTAAGAATAACTTGGGCTTGATTACATAGGTATTTCATATTGCTGCCATAATGATTCATATTATATTAATTTTAAAATATTATTTCCAATGATATACTAATCACTCATTTATGTGTGATGTTGATGCTTTTAAGATTATAAAGAGATTCAATGTATGGAAGCACTGAAAATATGGAAGGATTTACAGTATGGAGATATTAAAAACATGAAAGTGAAGATGTTTTGGGCATGTCTTGAGCAAGTTTTGAGCATGACTGTTATGAGAACACTGTGTTTTCAGTGTTTATTCGCATCTGACTTTTCCTCAGGACCAGATTTCTCTTTAGTATCATGGGTGTTGGGAGAGGAATGTACCACATCCAGTTCTAGACAAATGAATAAACGATGCTCAGCTAATCACTTTATGCTGTTCTCCTGTCACAATGATCATGTGATCTCAGTTCATTTAGAGTATATTTTGGACTTTTGCTGAAAAGTTGGGAGTGTTTACAGTCTTGTTTGATTCTTTGATTGAACATTTGGTGTGCAAACGTGACTCCTGAAACTAACATTGCCATTTTTCTATATGAAGAAAGGTAGCTTGAAGTCAAATTGAGCTCCAAGGAAAAGGATAACCAAGAAAATCCCAGAGATTTAGTCAGATCCTTAATCAAGGAGTCTCTGAAATCTACCCAAATTCTGAACTTTTACAACTGAGTGGATGAATATCGTTCTTTTGTTCTGTTTAAAGCTATTTATTAGTTCTTACACTCTTTGCAACCAAAAGCACCATATGTGTTAAACACTAGGGTATTGAAACCTTACTATTTGAAAAAGTTTTAGAAATAAAGCTGGCTTTATTTTAATATCAATCTCATAATACATGTTCAATGCAAAAAAAGAAAAAAAGTTTACCAATGCTTTAAAATTTTTTTTTCAGTTTATTGAGATATAACACTGGTGTAGCTTCATGTGTACAATAAGATGATTGATACACATATTTAATGCAAAATAACTGCCACAACAAGGTTATTAACAATGCATTTTAAAGGGAGAATTTAATGTTATTAATATCTGAAAATCTCAGCCTTGAAATACTAAGTTGGATCAAATACTAATCAGTTAAAAAATGATGTAGTATGCATTATGCACAAAGCACTGTATTAGAATGCTAAAATGGACATGGAAATTAAAAAAAAAAAAACCATGAAACCTCGAATTCAGTTAATTACCTCATTTGTGTAGTTACAAAAAAATATTTTGATCCTTCACTGGCATATTTCATATACCTATAAAATCTCATTGGCCTTCTAAACTTCCCATCTTCCTCTTTTTCTCCTCTCAATATTCAAAAACATTCATCGAGTACTTATTATTTGTGAAAGGATATACTATTTGCTGAGAAAGCTGTAATGAAAGGATTCACTAATTGTTAGGAAAGAAAGACAACAATCAAGGATTAGACAAGTAAATACACAGAGCAGTTATATGAGTAAAGGTTTAGTTTTGTTTCCCTTTAAATTAGGAGAAGTTAAAAATACAGTTTCCTCTTACATATATCAAATTTCACTTTTTAAATTAATTCTGACTCAAGCAGCATTTAGATTTCCATAACTTAGGGGAAAAGGACAACTTTCAAATCACTGAGATGATATAATAAATACCAATTTTAATGTTATGGGATTTTGCATTTGCATTCATTAACAAAATATTGCAGATAGGAATCAATTAATGCAGTTGAAGAAAAATTAAACAAAACACACAAAATACCTAAAATGTAGGCTCTCTCAAATATATACAAGTAAGCTATAATGTATTGCAGTTGGAAAACGCAAATATGTTAAACAGAAATGTGTTTCAAAATAGGTAAGTAATAAAATTTAATTTGAATGAAATGGGCGTGAGGTTTCAAATATACATAAGTTTTTAATGGGACAATCTAACTTGTTCTGAAAATAAAGCTTTCATTCACATTTTAACATTTTCTCTCCCACAATGAAGATATAATTCATTCAAAATTAGATTTTCATGGGGAAACAATTTTTTCAAAACTCAAATACACTAGGACATATGTCTATTCTTGTTAGACAGTGAACCTTGAGCAGTCTGACTACTGATACGCAATAGTCTATAAGACATTAAGGCAGATTTAATTAGAAGCATCATTTTGACCCACTGGATGTAGGGTAGACCAAGCATGGGAGTTTAGCAAAGATTGGAAAAGCAATGTTTTTGTAAGAAGTCTAAAAAGTAAATAGATATTGTGAAAAATATATGCTTTCAATTCAATGATGAGCTGCTCAATAATTGATAATGTAAACCTACTGTTTACATGACTTCAGTTTTGTAAAAACTGGCCAGAAGAAATGAGTCATTTTGTTTTACAGCTATATTTCTTTAGAGTGTGTGTGTATGTGTGTTTAAGGAAAAAAATCCATAGTAAAGTTCACAGTTGTTTATCGTTTTCTGAATCAGGAAAGAGGTTCTATACAATATGGTAAAACTCCCTTGAAATCCAATTCTAAGTGATTTCCAGCAGTGCAAACTAGATATATTTTTCAGAGCATATGGTGTGTCTTAGTAAATTTGTCTAACTTCCATTTGCATTATTTTAGATTTATTGTTTTTGGAGAAGAGAAGTTATAGCCATGCAAATCCAACGATTAATTAAGTATTTTTTAGTATTTATTACAGAGATATAGATAACATATTTTGAAATTTTCTTTAAAAAAAAAAATTGCTACTTGCCCAAAATCTTTTAAAAATAAAGTAAGAATCAACTGTCCTGGTGGAAAATTACAAGGAGTGGAAGAAACGTGAATTCTATCCCTTTCATTCCTTTTAGGCACTTCCAGCAAATCTTACAAGCATAAGAAAAAGGAAAACTATTAATCTAGTCCAAGAAAATGACTTCACATATGTTTTTATCTGATCCTCACTATAAAGTGAAGCATCTTTGATATTCCCAACTTATATCATAAATTAAGACAATGAGGGATTATGTTATTTGAGCATGCAAGCAACAAATTAAATATGGAGCTAGCTACTTACACAGTTCTGAAAATAATACAGAGAAAGTAGTACACTCTTACTTCTAACTTCATATCATTTACATATGTTTTGCAATGTACTTTGGCATAGTCTCAATATTCTTTGATGTTTTATTACTGCTTTCAGCTAACCAAAAATATCAAATCATTAATATTCAGCCACTCAGCAATCTTGGCCAATGTGAAAACTGGCACCTGTGGGAACTGGCCCTTAGGTTTTAGTGAAATTAATTACATGTTACATCCCTTTGTCAATTCTATGCTTGAATCTGCTTCGTTCCTCTTTGCTTTCAACTCTTGGATTACAAAAGCTAGTTTTGGAGAATAGGAACCAAATCCTCTTCTTTGATTTCATGAATTCTGGGTAACTAGAAAACTCAACTTAAATATATGGACATTGAGTCCTTCCCTACAAACATACTCAGGTCAGAAGCTGTTTCTAAAATAGCACTTGTTTGTTTCTTTGTTCAAGAGATAACTAAAAAGCTGAAATCTTATGGAAAAATCACAACTTGTTCCAGGTGTTTTCTCTTCCTAAGAATTTTTCCATCCAATTCAACTGGTCAAAGGTTACATATCATTCAAGAGTTTCAAGTTTTAATTTACATATGTAGATTTTTTTTTCTCCTTGAACATTTCCTTCCCTTCATGACAATATATGCAGACATAATTGGGAACTCTCTCTTTCCATGTAGTTCACTACTCTGCAATATGCATAACAGCATAAAGAATTTACTATATATGTATACATTTTAATACAGGTTTTCTTCAAAAAGAATTAACCATTATTCATCTTCTGACAATAAGTATAAACATTATGATTTCCCAACTTGGGGATCCAGCAAAGGGACTAAGAATCCCCAGGGAATTTGACCCAAGCTAGGTTTCAACATTATGGAAACCCAGAATTCCCAAATGTACTAGGTGGATTTAGAAAAGGCAGAGGAACCAGTGTTAAAATGGCCAACATCCATTGGATCATAGAAAAAGCAAGAGAATTCCAAAAGAACATCTACTTCTGCTTCATTGACTACACTAAAAGTCTTTGTGAGGATCACAGCAAATTGTGGAAAATTCTTCAAGAGATGGAAATACCAGACCACCTTAACTGCCTTCTGTAAAACATTTATGCAGGTCAAGAAGGAACAGCTAGAACCAGACATGGAACAATGGACTGCTGGTTCAATTTTGGGAAAGGAGTGCATCAAGGCTGTTGATTGTTACCCTGCTAATTCACTTATATACAGAGTACATCATGTGGAATGCCAGGCTGGATTGTGCCAGGCTGAAGCACAAGCTGCAATGATGATTGTCAGGAAAAATATCAATAACCTCAGATATGCAGATGACACCACTTTTATGGCAGAAAGCAAAGAGGAACTAAAGAGCCTCTTGATGAAATTGAAAGAGGAGAGTGAAAAAACTGGCGTGAAACTCAACATTCAAAAAGCTAAGCTCATGGCATCTAGTTCATCACTTCATGGCAAGTAGATGTGGAAACAATGGAAAGAGTGACAGACTTTATTTTTTGGAGCTCCAAAATCACTGCAGATGGTCACTGCAGCCATGAAATTAAAAGATGCTTGCTCCTTGAAAGAAAAGTTATGACGTACCTAGACAGCATATTAAAAAGTGGAGAAATTACTTTGCAAACAAAGGTCTGGATAGTGAAAGCAATGATTTCTCAAGTAGTCATGTATGGATGTGAGAGTTAGTAGATAAAGAAGGCTGAGTACCAAAGAATAGATGCCTTTGAACTGTGGTGTTGGAGGAAATTCTTGACAGTCCGTTGGACTGGTTATATGTCCCGGGTCATAGCAAACACACTCTTTCAACAACACAAGAAGACTCTATGCATGGACATCACCAGATGGTCAATACCAAAATCAGATTGACTATATTCTTTGCAGTGAAAGATGGAAAAACTCTATACAATCAGGAAAAAACTCTATACAATCAGCAAAATCAAGACCGAGACTTGACTGTGGCTCAGACCATGAACTCCTTAATGCCAAATTCAGACTTATATTGAAGAAAGTAGGGAAAACCACTAGGCCACTGGGGTATGACATAAGTCAAATCCCTTATGATTATGTAGTAGAAGTGGCAAATAGATTAAGGGATTAGATCTGATAGACAGAGTGCCTGAAGAACTATGGACAGAGGTTCATGACACTGTACAAGAGGCAGTAATCAAGACCATCCCCAAGAAAAATGCAAAAAAGCAAAATGGCTATCTGCGGAGGCTTTACAAATAGCTATGAAAAAAAGAAAAGTAAAAAGCAAAGGAGAAAAGGAAAGATATACCCAGTTGAATGCAGGGTTCCAAAGAATAGCAAGGAGAGATAAGAAAGACTTCCTCAGTGATCAGTGCAAAGAAATAAAGGAAAACAATAGAATGGAAAGACTAGAGATCTCTTCAAGAAAATGAGAGATACCAAGGGAACATTTCATGCAAAGATGGGCACAATAAAAGAGGGAAATTGTATGGACCAAACAGAAACAGAAGATATTAAGAAGAAGTGGCAAGAATACACAGAACTATATAAAAATGATCTTCATGACGCATATAACCACAATGGTGTGATCACTACCTAGAGCCAGACGTCCTGGAATGTGAAGTGAAGTGGTCGTTAAGAAGCATCACTACGAACAAAGCTAGTGGAAGTGATGGAATTCCAGTTGAGCAATTTCACACCCTAAAAGTTGATGCTGTGTAAATACTGCACTCAATATGCCAGCAAATTTGGAAAACTCAGCAGTGGTAGCAGGACTGGAAAAGGTCAGTTTTCATTCCAATCCCAGAGAAAGGCAATGCCAAAGAATGCTCAAACTACTGCACAGTTGCACACATCTCACACGCTAGCAAAGTAATGCTGAATATTCTCCAAGCCAGGCTTCAACAGTACATAAACAGTGAACTTCCAGATGTTCAAGCTGAATTTAGAAGAGGCACAGGAACCAGAGATCAAATGGCCACCACCTGTTGGATCATCAAAAAACAATAGCGTTCCAGAAAAACATCTACTTCTCTTTTACTGACAATGTCAAAGCCTTTGCCTGTGTGAATCACAACAATCTGTGAAAATTCTTCAAGAGATGGGAATACTAGACCATCTTACCTGCCTCCTGAAAAATCTGGAGCAAGTCAAGAAACAATAGCTAGAACTGGACATGGAACAACAGACTGGTTCCAATTGGGAAAGGAGTATGTCAAGGCTGTATATTGTCTCCATGCTTATTTAACTTATATGCAGAGTACATCATGAGAAATGCCAGGCTGGATGATGCACAAGCTGGAATCAAGATTGCTGGGAGAAATATCAATAATCTGACACGTAGATGACACCACCCTCATGGCAGAAAGTGAAGAAGAACTAAAGAGCCTCTTGACAGAAGTGAAAGAGGAGAGTGAAAAAGTCAGCTTAAAACTCAACATTCAGAAAACTAGGATCATGGCACCTGGTCCCATCACTTCATGGCAAACACTGGAAACAGTGAGAGACTATTATTTTGGGCCCCCAAATAACTGCAGATGGTGACTGCGGCCTTGAAATTAAAAGATGCCTGATCTTTGAAAGAAAAGCTATGATCAAACTAGACAGCATATTAAAAAGCACAGAAATTACTTTGCCAAACAAGGTCTATCTAAACAAAGCTACGTTTTTTTCCATTAGTCATGTATGGATGTGAGTGTTGGACTATAAAGAAAATGAGCACCAAAGAATTGCTGCTTTTGAATTGTGGTGTTGGAGAAGACTCTTGAGAATCCCTAAGACTGTAAGGAGATTCAACCAGTTGATCCTAAAGGAAATCAGTCCTGAATGTTCATTGGAAGGACTGATGCTGAAGCTGAAACTCCAATACTTTGGCCACCTGATGGGAAGAATCGACTCATTGGAAAATACCTTGATATTGGGAAAGTTTGAAGGCAGGAGGAGAAGGGGATGACAGAGGATGAGATGGTTGGATGGCGTCACTGACTCTATGGACATGAGTGTGAGTAAGCTCCAGGAGTTGGTGATGGACCAGGAAACCTGATGTCCTTCAGTCCATGGGGTCACAAAAAGTCATACAAGACTAAGCCACCAAAGTGAACTGGACAGCAAGGAGATTAAACCAGTCAACCCTAAAGCTAATCAACCATGAATATTCATTGGAAGACTGATGCTGAAGCTGAAGTTCCAATACTTTGGCCACCTGATGTGAAGAACTGACTCATTGGAAAAGACCTTGATGCTGGAAAGATTGAAGGCAGGAGGACAAGGGGACTGCAGAGGACGAGATGGTTGGATGGCATCATTGACTCAATATGCAAGAGTTTGCCAAGCTTCAGGAAATGGTGCTGGACAGGGAAGCCTGGCAAGCTGCAGTCCATGGGGTCACAAAGAGTTGCATATGACTGAATAACAGCAATAAACACTATACTTCCCCACATAGACATAATATAGTAAACCAGAAAAACAAGTAGAAGTTCTCAAAGAGATTTGGGTAGGAAATAACTAAAAAGATACAATTGAATAGACATCAGAGTCTGACAATCTAAAATTTGTTACATTTGGATATAGGACATATTTCATTAAACAATCAATGACTAGATTGATGAAGGAATGAAAATATAAGACTCAAATGTTTTCACTGTTATTTGAAGTAATAATTTGAGTCTTATATTTTCATTCCTTTTAGCAAAAAAATATATAAAGACCTTAGGGTGCCTTAAATTATTTCTCAGTTGTAGTGACAAGCTTTCCCAGTTTTCACAGGACTGTTCTGATGTTAGCCCTGAAAACCCTACATTCCAGAAACAAAGTTTCTCAGTGACATAATTAAACACTTGGTCACCTTATCAAGCAATTATTATTATGGCTCTTATTTAATAATTAGATTGAGGGGATACAGGGAGATTAAGTGATTTGTCTAATATCCTACAACTAATGAATGAGAGAGGCAAGTGTTGAACTTCCTTACTCAAATTCCCATGTTCTTAACCATGATACTCTATAATCTATCAAGACTTTTTTTTTCCTTCTCATTTGTTTATTTTCACAACATGAAAGCGAGGACTCAGATACAATGTTTAAAGAAGCTAGTATGCGTAGGTATATTTGTTTTAAATACATATTTTTGATAGTACATGGCTGAAGCAGAGTGCTTTATTTGTATAAAATATCATTGACTATTCTATTGTTTACAATTTGTGCCCTCAGGTTTATGGAAGTCTTTTGTTTATTGTAGTTAGTCATAAACCCATGAATTTAGTTCATTAGTTCCTTTTATGACTTTTCCATTCAGTCTATTTTTTATAACTTTCTTTCTTCTTCCTTTCTTTCAATTTTTAAAATCAGCATTGCTTGTGAAAAGATGTCTTAAAAATTAGGTATATATAATTCATATTTACATAAATCATCATTTTTAATTAGAAATTTTGAGATGATCAACAAGATGTTTATGTTCCAATCTGGTAACATTTTAGTTAAGTCGTTTGAGGTTCTTGGCAATATTTAAATCTCTCTTCATCCTTCTAGTGTTACACTGAATTGGTCTCCAGTCAGAGAAGGACAAATGTTTAGATCTGAACATGAGGTAGAAAGGAAAAAAAAATCCCCCACGGAAAGCAGTACTGTTTTAGTTTTTGTGATAATTTAATAAAGAACAGTATGTAATTCCAATTGCTTGTTCTAAACTATTATGGAAATTCAAAGCTTCTTGAACAAAATGTAAAAAAAGACACAAAATTCAATTCCTAGAAAGAATCATTTGTGAAATAACAAAGCTTCACAATACACTTCGTGAGTTTATATTTCTTGCTATAAAGTTCCAATTTATTTTCATTTTCCTTGCACTTTAAATGCTATTGAACATTATTTGGAAATACACTGTACTGAATGTATGCTCAACATCAATGACTATTTGTGAATGTGTTGCTTAATCAATACCATTGGTCATTCTGTTTGTAAAAGTGCTAATTCATTGCACAAAAACATTATCAACAAACAGGTGTACTTTGTCTTCCAGAACAGTAATGAAACAATGATATTTGGATTCATAGAAATACATTATTTCACTCATTGTGTAGGTAGATATAATCATACCAAGGAAAGTTCTTTTCAGTTAATTGAAATTCACTGCACAAAGAAAAAAGCCAGGCATAATGACTACTATGTATAAGCAACTATTTTTAGTTTAATGGTTCAATAGAAAGTAAATGATGTAAAAGTAGAAATTGGAGATTATCGTGGCCTTTTAAAGAATTACTAATTTTACATACACAGGGTCATAGACCTAATTAAGAGATGATAGATTAAATAATATATTTTCTGGTTTCCTGTCCTGTGCTTTTTCATCACAGTAATACTATTGATTTACACGTGTCAGGCATTTTCTTCATTAAAAAAAAAAAAGAGTAGCTGTAATATGTATATTGATCATTCTAATATATTTATTAGAGACAAACGACAAGTCTTAGATCAGATAGCTGAGGAGGCTGGCCTAAAATCACATGGCATATTTAGCAGTAAAGCTGAAAATAAAACTGATACTTTTTAATCATCTTACATGAGAGCTGGAACTGCGTGATCTACAATAAGTCAGACATCATGAATGGTTGCTTGTCTTTATCTCCTGTGAAGTAGAGCTTTGATACATTCTGCCTATTAGTGTAGGAAAGTATGATATAAATCTAGGGACTACACATTCCATATAAAAATTTAAAAACTTGTCCTGGATCAATGAATCCCTGCTGTGACTTTCTAAGGCAAATCAACACTGCTTTAAAAGGTTATCTGTCCAATCTAAGAACCAGGAGGCTATCATGGAAAATGGCCCCCACTGCACATACAGAAGATATTTTAACCACATAAAGGAATAAATTAATAATGGGGAGGAATTTATTTCTGAGAACTGGAAATAAAGTAGTTAAGCAGTCAATTGATAAAGACAGAGCTAGATATGTTTGTGTGAATGTCTATGTCTCAAAGGGAACAAAGGAACACCAGAATAATAAAACAATTCAAAGGAATAGATAAGAGAGCCAAGGAAAAAACTTGATGAATTCCAAGAATTAAGGTAGCATATGAGTGCTATTGAGCAATATCCAACTCTTTGAAACCCCATGGGCTGGAGCCCACCAGATTTCTCCACCCTTGGAAATATTCAGGCAAGAATACTTGAATGGGTTGCCATCCCCTACTCCAGGGGATCTTCCTGACTCAGGGATTGAACCTACATCTCTTGTGTCTCCTGTGATGTCAGGAGGAGTCTTTACCACTGTACCACCTGGGAAGCCAATTAAGATGGTATAGAAGACTAATTTTTATAGCAACAGAGAAGGAAAACTAGTAATATCTGGTGTTACAGAAACCACTTATAAGACAGTATTTAAAGAGGTAACATGTGACCAATTCTGTCAAATTCTGTTAACAAGTTCCAGTAAGGAGTCAGAGGAGTGTTACATGTATTTGACAATATGGACACAATGGGGAAAATGGTACTGACACCTGATTTGAGTTGTTGAAGGATTAACCAGTGATTAGAAAGTGATAATAGGCAATATACACAACACATTTGAAAAGTTTTGCTGTGAAGAAAAAAAGAAAAAGAAGCTGGAGCTTTTAAAATGCCAGGTATAAGAACATGCTTGAAAGTGGCTGGGAGTGATCCAGTAAAGAGAGATCAGTAACACAGAAATGACAGAATCTACATTAAAAATATATTGACTTTTATAAATGAATATGATAAATTTCACTTTAATGTCATGAAAATATCAACCATTGCTCATCAAAAAAGTTAATCAAAACTTACAACTTATAGCAATAACTGAAAAACGTTTCTTATTTATAGGTATTCTGAAAATAACAGTTTTCAAATGTTTCACACTTCTGTCTAAAATCTAACTGCCCCCTTGTATATAACTTTGCTGTTAAATTCACATTTACTTGAAAGGAGCAAATTTGTAAATATAAATGTCAAAAATATGGTATCAAATTTCAAAGAATCCTCAGATTTGAGTCTTTTCAAAAGTGAAAAATACATAGCTTAAAAAAAAGTTTTCTCTTTATTCATAAGAATATTTTACTACCTCAACCTGCTTCACCGATCCTTTGTTATTTTTAATTAAGTGGAAATATGCACAACAAATTTCAGTTTTTCAAAGACAAACCTATAAAAACAAGTATGTATCTTTACAATGTGGGTTGAGGGCATTAACTTCAGATGTCAAAAAATAGCTTTCTGGAATCTACAAAGCAGTAGTCTGGTACAAAGAATCCTTAAAAAAATGACTTCTTTCTCTAAGATAAAAATATTTGAAAAATTATATAAAAATATAAAGCATAACTATTCTTCATAGTTTGGCAGAAAGCAAAGAGGAACTAAAGAGTCTCTAGATGAGGGTGAAAGAGGAGAGTAAAAAAGCTGGCTTAAATCTCAACATTCAAAAAACTAAGGTCATGGCATTCAATCCTATCATTTCATGGCAAATAGATGGGGAACAAATGGAAACAGTGACAGATTTTCTTGGGCTCCAAAATCACTGCAAATTGTGATGGAAGCCATGAAATTCAAAGATGCTTGCTCTTTGGAAGAAAAGTCATGACAAACCTTGACAGTGTATTAAAAAGCAGAGACATCACTTTGCAGACAAAATTCTGTATAGTCACTAATGGTTTTTCCAGTTGTCATGTATGGATATCAGAGTTGGACCATAAAGACTGAGTGTCAAAGAACTGATGCTCTTGAACTGTCATCCTGGAGAAGACTCTTGAGATTCCCTTGGACTCCAAGGAAACAAACCAGTCCATCCAAAAGGAAATCAACCCTGAACATTCGTTGGAAGGATTGATGCTGAACCTGAAGCTCCAATATTTTGGTCACAGATGCACAAAGCCAGCTCACTGGAAAAGGGGCAATAGAGGATGAAACGGTGAATGACATCATCTATTCAGTGGACATGAGAATGTCATCATCTATTCAACGAAAATGAATTTGAGCAAACTGGAGATAGTGAAGGAAAGTGAAGCCTGGTGTGCTGCACTCCATGAGGTCACAAAAATCAGACATGACTTGGCAACTGAACAACAACAAATTCTTCATAGTTTGTGAATACTACAAACTTAGGAAAGATCTCTATGAGTTCTTACAAATTTATTCATTTCCATATTTTAAGATGGTAAAAAATAGAATTTATATAAGCCCAAGTATTATTACAAGTGATATTCCACACAAACCTGCAAGCATACATAAGGTTTTCTTTGGGGGTGATAGCCATTATCACTTTAAATAAATTTATAATAGTTTTTTTATTTGGCAAGCATTTTTAAAGAGAAATAAAACAAGCTATAATCACTTCTAAACTTTGATGTTTGTTCCTCTTATATTGTATTTTTCATTTCATTTTTTGGATTGAATTTCTATGGATTATATGTGATGACTGGTATTTCAGTGTGTGGCACTATAAATTATTTTATAATCATTTAGAAATAAAAATAATTATATAAATTATATTCAAGCTCAAGTCTTTTTTCTAAAAAGAACACACTAATGTTGAGCAGGCTTTTACTGACAAACATCTGAAGATAAAAGTGGAGATGATTAGAGTTCTTTAGGCTCTATTGTTATGGAATATTGTGGGAAAGAGGTTTAGGAATTAATATTGTAAAGGATGCAACCCTTGTGAATATCTTAGATATTTTTGACCTGGTATATTGCATAAATCCCATGGCTTAGGAGGGGCCATGCGGCCCATGAAAATCTTCTAATACTCTGCTAGCTAAATGATGTCAGGCTTAATTTCCATTATCACTCTATACTAGGGACATCAATTTTGAAGTTGGAGGGTGAGCATATATTTAGGGTTTTAATAACAAAATTAGGCAGTATTTCTATATCAGGATGGGTGGTGAAATTTAAATTTGTTGACCTCCATAATGAACATATTTGTATTTCCACACTAGATAACTTTTTGAATCAGAGAAATACTGGTATTTTCAGAATTGGTAACAGGTTAATGAAGAAGACAGTGTGGAAAGCACTTTTCAGATTCATCAATAATAGTGAGCAGAATTTCTTGTTAAAACTGTTTCTACCTCACACTATCTCAAATTGCCATTACCATATGACCACCAATCTCTGATTCTATTTTTAGAGAAATTCTCTCCCATAATATATTATCATAATTTCAAAATCAATTAATTTAACTCAGAATAAGATAAATCTGAATTATTTTAGCAGAAGGTAAAAATTCTATTAAGTTTTGAATCCTCAGATTTGTGTTTATTAAGGAATTTATTCTAAGATCTATTTAGTATATGCTTGGGTACACATTTCTTATTGATTGATCCCTAGATTCAAGCCATTTCCTGAGAGGCTTATCTCTAATTAGTTCATAGATTTGTTCTTTTCCAGTTGTCCAGCCTCTCCAATTGCATTTTAATTCTCTAAACTGGCTCCTAACTTTTTTCTCTTTCCTCTTTATCCTCAATTCTTCACTTATTTCATTCATTGCTAACACTCAGTGTCATTAATGCTGATTTAATTATCTTTCCTGTTAAATAACCATAACAGTTCTAAAGCTGTGTCACATGTGATAACTCAACAAGGAAATGTATTCCAATTCAATTAGAAACAAAGAGTAAGATTTTTACCACAACTTTAAAATCTAGCTTTACTAGAAGCTAGATTTTTTTGGTTATGCATAATAAATAATGGAAACTAGAGTATAACTTTTGTTCTTATTGTATTTTATTATTTTCCTCATCCAAAATTGTTTATTTATCATCTATTTTAACTTAGTGGTTTACCCACTGAATTTAGACTCTAAGTGAGCTGTTTAATGTCAGAAAACTATCATATTCATCAATGAGATCAAATTCTAACACTTAGCAGTAAAAACTTTGGCAAAGAATGTTTTAAAAGAAAAAGCTGAGAAAGACTAAGAATCTTTTTTTTTTTTTTTTAACCTTAAGAAATTTACTGGGTATAATATAACTAAACTTCCCTAGATATAATTTTAAGGCATTCAAATAAATCCATTAAGAGGCATGTTAATTCAAAGAAGATAAATTAACCAAATCCTCAGAAATAGCATATTTCATACTAGGACAACTTTGGTTTCTGAGGTATTGTAATGCACAGAGCCCATCAAACTGGTAAACTAACTTTGTCAATTCCCTGGAGAATGAAATGGCAACACACTGAAGTATTCTTCTTCAGGAAATCCCAAGGGCAAAGGAAGTTGGAGGGCTACAGTCCATGGGGTTGCAAGAGTTGGACACCACCACCACCATAATCTTGTCAAAATGTTTTGCATAGTTATTATAAATAGACATTGGTTAGCAAAGTCCTTGCCTAAAATGTACATAGCAAATATTGTAGGTTTTGTGGCCACATAATATCTCTATTGCATATTATTTTTCTTGTTTGCTTTATAACCTTTAACATATAAAGCTGGTTTTTAGCTAGAATGCTGTATAAAAGTGAGCCACAGGATGAATATGACACACAATTCGTATTTTACTGGTCCTTCTTCAGAAGGAAGTTGAAAAATCCTACAAGGAAGCAACTAAACAAATTTAAAATATGGGAAGTTCTGAGACAACTAGGTTGCTTTCTTCAAAAAGTAAATGGCAAGGGACTAAAGAGATAAAACTATATGTCATATATGAACCCAGACTGTATAAATGAGATTAGACTGCACTTCATTATTAAAAAAAGAAAAAATTAAAAGACATTTTAGAATATTTTTGCTGATTCTAAAGTAAGCATTCCCCATTTACAAAAATATTGATATTTGAAGTTGTAACTACTTTCCAATATTCCTTAATATTAGCAAAACAGTATATTATCTGAAGTAATATTTGCCATAGATTTGAAAGTCTAAAAGCCTGCTGATTTTAAATAACTGTAAATTTCTTACAGACTAAGCTTGTAAATCTGGAATACTTGGGTCAATATTCTACTTGAAGAATCAGATAATTTAAACATGGATACTGTGTGGATATATTCTCAACCACATTGTAGATAAAGCTCTTAGAAACAACATTTAGCTCTATGGGCACAAGTAAGTAATAGACAGTATCAGAACTACCAAAGAGGAAGAATCTATAGGCAGGATCTTCAGATGAGTTGGAGCATTTCCTGTGAAGAGTCACAAGGATATACTGGTTCTATCTTCACTTCAGCTGTGTGTTAATGACCTGATACAGTTATGGGTCATTTGGATGTTTGTACAATCATCTGTATGTCTCTGTTCTCTCCCTATAGCCTAAAGGAAGGTCTATCTTGATATTTACTAAATGACATGAATCAATTATTGAATCAGTCCTGCCACCTGCAGTATTGCTGTGTGACAGAGTAACTACCCCAAACCCAAGATACTGTAAACTTCTATTTGATATCAGACTTATAGCATAATATCCCTAATAAAAAATACAACAGTGGCAACAAAGGCATCTAGACCTCCAATTAATCTCCCCAGCAACTGAAACTATAGAACCTTCAGTTATATTGTCATTGTGCTTGTGATCAGTCAAGTAATTTCTGAAAAATTGTACAAGGTTAGTTGGAATTAATGAACACTAATTACTGAAATTGCTGAAATTACTAAATATCAACAGTTACAATGCTTGCTCATGCCCTGTCCTTGATGTTAGTTAAAATTCTCTCATGATTCACACTAATAGCAGAAAGGGAATCTTTGAAGAATGCCAACCTTCTTTCAGAGTCTCCCACCCTGAAAGAAAAATAACAAAGGCCTCCTAATGCCAAGAGAATTCTATACAACACAGTACTATATAAATCCACATAGGGCCACACAAACAACAAAGCCTTCCTTCAATCTAAGACAAGAGTTTTCAAGTTTCAAGTCATTCACCTTGCACTTTTTAATATGAAATAGAATTTAACAAAACATGCCTCATGTTGCTAAAAAAAATTTTGAAATTTTGCTTTAATTATACACACAAACATGTGGGCTGGGTGGCAATGGCAATTTGTTATTACATTGGGGTACAGTCAAAAATGTTTGAAGGTTCTAATACTTGAAGGGATAACAGAATAATAGGACTAGTTCCTTTTTCTACTTTTCTATCCTAAGAAGAAGGGGTTGAGGGCTTATTAAACCCATCTACCAATTAAATTTGGGGTTACAAAATTTTCTTTTCCTCTTAACAGTTGTGAAGTTAAGGAAAAGGCACAGAAACCATGTTCTCTTTCATTTGTCAGGACCATAAACAAAATTAACAATAATTATTACCAAAGTTGATTCCTTGTGTTATGTAATTTCTATATTAACAAACATTTTAAGTTGGACCATTTTTCTATTATTTACAAGGATTCTTATTATCCATGCATAACTTTTTCCAAGAATAGGAGATATATCTATGGTATTATGAAACTTGGAAAACTCTAGCTTAATCTTACTATCTAAAGTCATAGTAAGAAACAAAATTCTTGGTTAACAACTCAAGTTTCCCATTTTGTTTATAGCAAAAATGATTAATGGTCTTCTAATGGGTAAAGCAATACTTTGCTTAATTGTATTTTTCTCAGAATTACATACCTCTAGTTCATTAGCTCTTTTAAATAACAGCCTGCCTTGGAAAACTGCACAAGACTTTTTTTTTTTTTCTTTTATAGTCTTAATAAATCTTTTGTTCTTATGTGTCTTAGTCTTTCTCTAAGTCTGCACAAACAATTATAAAAATATAGGGTGGTGAAGCCGGCCCACGAATTACAACACAGTGTGGAGACAGCAGGGGTGGTCTTGTAGACTACCAGTGGAGCCTGGTGCAGACTGTGATGTCAGGAAGGAGGAGAGATTCTCCCTAAGATGGACTTAGGGGACCGGGAAAGAAATCCAGTTTCTCTAAGTCTTGATTTATAAACAACAACAACAACAACACACTTTTCTGAGGATGGAGATGTGGCCCGGGAAATGGTACCTGTGAAATGTACTCAGATCAGCTTCACTACAGGACTGAGGGTCTTGTGCCTTATAGATCTTTGCATCCCCCAGCCTGGCCCATAGTAAGGAATGAATGAACATTTAGCTTCTATAGAAGTGTACCTTCTTTGTTTCTATATTATGAAACCTCTTTATTAGAATTTGTGATTGGTTCTGACTTTATCTATATTTACCTCATGTCTCTTTAGCTTCCATGGACTGCCAAGTCATCAGAGATACTCTGATTGTAGTTTGTTGGAGGAATGATTTCTTATTTGAAGACTGTCTTGGAATTAAAGTAATAATTCTAGAAAGATGGTGATATCATACCAACCAAATGGAAATGACATGTTATATGTTAAATACATAAATGTTTAAGTGTTAAATACAAAATAAATCATATTTAGTTTTTTGGTTAAAAAAAAAAAAATATAGGGTGGTAAGTATCTTCATATATTTTATGCAGCGGTATTGCTGTTGCTCAATCATGTCTGACTCTTTTGAGACACTGTGGACTATAGCCTGCCAGGCTCTTCTGTCCATGGGATTTTCCAGGCAAGAAAGCTGAGTGGGTAGGCATTCCTTTCTCCAGGGAATATTCTCTGACCCAGGGATCAGAGCCACGTTGCCTGCAATACAGACAGATTCTTTACCACTGAGCCACTGGTGACGCCCCAAGAGAAAAAAATTTAGAAGACTTTTTGACTGTTCAAAACTTTACAATAGTAATAAGTTTAGGAATAGACCACTCAGTGATTATGGATCATGTACTATGGAACATAGAAAAGTATGTAAGCATACCAAAAAAAAAAAAAAAAAAAACCTCATAAAAAACATAAACTCACACACACAAAAAAGAATACACTCATGAAGACTGGCAGTATGCAAATAAACTAGAAGGCTAATGTTCATTCATTTAAGAATTATTCACGGAGTTCTAACTCTGTAAGTGGCTTAGATAAGTAGGAAAAATAGGCAAAACCCCTGGGCTCATGGGAATTACCTTCTAGTGATCAATTTAAACAATACAGAAGCTCATCAATAAATTACAAATATAACTTCATTTAGAGTAAGTGCTACAAAGATAACAAAGAGTGACTCCTGGTAGTTGGCATAATATAAATTTGGCTTCCAGTGACAGCCTCACTGAGAAGGGGGAGTGTTAACTGAGTCACAGTTGAATAGCAAGGTGTCTCCCGTGTCATTCTTTATTTTTTGGGGCTCCAAAATCACTGCAGACAGTGACTGCATCCATGAAATGAAAAGATGCTTACTACTTGGGAGGAAAGTTATGACCAACCTAGATAGCATATTAAAAAGCAGAGACATTACTTTGCCAACAAAGGTCCGTCTAGTCAAGGCTATGGTTTTTCCAGTGGTCATGTATGGCTGTGAGAGTTGGACTATGAAGAAAGTTGAGTGCCAAAGAATTGATGCTTTTGAACTGTGGTGTTGGAGAAGACTCTTGAGTCCCTTGGACTGCAAGGAGATCCAACCAGTCCATCCTAAAGGAGATCAGTCCTGGGTGTTCATTGGAAGGACTGATGTTGAAGCTAAAACCCCAATACTTTGGCCACCTGATGCGAAGAGCTGACTCATTGGGAAAGACTTGCTGGGAAAGATTTAAGGCAGGAAGAGAAGGGGACGACAGAGGATGAGATGGCTGGATGGCATCACCGACTCAATGGACATAAGTTTGGGTAAACTCCGGGAGTTGGTGTTGGACAGGAAGGCCTGGAGTGCTGCTGTCCATGGGGTTGCAAAGAGTCGGACATGACTGAGTGATTGAACTGAGTTGAACTGCTGTGTCATTCAGGTTGAGGGGGAGAGCAGGTCTGCAGTCCTAATACAGAAACATTCTTAATGCAAATAAAAACAAAAGGAGGGTAATCTTGCTGATGCTTGGCAAATGGGAGGAAAAAGACTCATAATTATCTTATCAATATTATGTTATCAACCCATCTACTAGTTTATTTAAAATATTATCAGTGTAGTAAATAAACTTAACTTTTAAAAAATTAACTGGAATTAAATGTGACTCCCTGTCCTCCAATTCACTTGGCTGATAAAAAATTCTATCTGTCATTATGGAGGTGTTCAATATATTCAGAGGTTCCCAGAGCTGGGTTTTCAAGTATTTTCCACTGTGTTCCCCACTCTCCAAGCCGGCCTTGGCCTTTGAGGTCAAGTGACTCAGTTCTTCAACATATGCAGGGCATGAATATCTTTGCCTGGAAAACCTATGCCCAGGTCACAGGTTCCCTAGATATTTTGTAGCTATCTGTTGACACTAGCCCTGGATGCCTTTAACTCTTTGGAATACAGCAAAATAGTGAGGTCTATATCACCATTCATCTGAAAGCATCAGACCTGCATCTCCTCCCTAGACTTCAGGGATCTTCCTCTCTTTTAGGCTGTTCCTCAAAGAGCTTTTTTAGTTCTCCTCTTGTCCATAGAAAGTCCATATAAAATATTCAGCATGTATACTATTTATGGTGAAACAGATCACCAGCCCAGGTGGGATGCATGAGACAAGTGCTCGGGCCTGGTGTACTGGGAAGACCCAGAGGAATCGGGTGGAGAGGGAGGTGGGAGGGGGGATCGGGATGGGGAATACGTGTAAATCTATGGCTGATTCATATCAATGTATGACCCAAAAATAAATAAATAAATAAATAAAATATATATATTAAAAAAAAAATATTCAACCTTCAAAAGAAACCAAAACAATACTAAAGGATATTCTTCCCTGAATCAATAATATGAAAAAAGCTTACACAATTTTTGAAAGAGGAAATTAGAGGAAGGATACAGAATACAAAACTAAAACCTCAAAATATCTCTATAGATTTCCTTGCCCCCCCACCCCCGCACACATACACAAACATGCATACACATACATTTTAGGGAATTAAAATATGACTGATTCGTGTGTGTGTGCTCAGTCACTTAATCATATCTGACTCTGTGCAACCAACTGTAGCCCACCAGGCTCTTCTGTCCATGGGATTTTTTAGGCAACAATACTGGAGTGGATTGCCGTTTCCTTTTCCAGGGGATAGTCCCAACTCAGGGATTGAATCTGTGTCTCCTACATCTCCTGAATTGCAGGCAGATTCTTTACCGCTGAGCCACCACAGAAGCACCTTTACTAATTTAGGATATAGGAAAAGATGCAAGAACAGGCTTAGTGAGAAACTGTTCAATTTATTAGGAGTATGAAAATAGAGAAGAGATTGTTAAAAATGTGGAATTAAGAGCTCAGATCTGAAGAGATATTGTGTAGGGAATCAATGATTCTATTTCTGCATTTGAGACAGTGTATAATCTTAGAAGAAAGCTACTTAAGAAATTATGAAATCCAAATCTGGAAGAACTTTCCAAAGGTAAATACACTTAAACATGCAGATTAGTTAAAAAGTAAAGCAATGAAATAATTTTCTTGATATATAGAAAAATAATATCTTTTTAACTATAATGCTATTGGCACACTAAATCCCTGATATAAAAATTTACATACAGAGACTTCAAGATTAAGATTCCGAAGAGTTTAAATAACACATGATTTAAAACTGAAAAATTCCTTAAAGCTTAAGATATAATTAGAGCATTATTCTTTTGATTTCTCAATTAAAACAAAACAAGCACAACGCTTAGGAAAGTAATAAGATTTAGAGCTATCAAAGTAAGATAGACTGTGAACTCAAGAAGGGTGGAAGGAGAAGGAGGAAAGAACATAATCTGAAATAAAATGAAAAATGACAGAGATCACAAAAATGGTACCAGTGTGGAATGGAGAGTCATATTACAGATTAACTCAAAGAAGTGGCATGATTACAGTTTTAACCATTGTGTATGAAAACACTAAAACAGATGTGGTACTCAAATGTAAGATGAGAAATCAATGTTGGAAACTTCTAGAACTTTCAAGCAACATTAAATATTTCGGTCTATAACTAACAACAAGAAAAGTCAATTAAAATCGCCTCTTAAAAAACTATTTCTCCCTTGACACAAAGTGTACTTCTGAAACTAGATTTGAAAATGACCATCTTCCTCTGAAGTTTTATGAAAGTTTTGATTTGTATCAGTTCCTCTTTTATCTAAAAGAAAAACTATATTTGTTAACTATTTTATCCTTTGCATTATTATTTATAGCTATAAGTTGTGCTTATTTTTGAAAAAACTATGACTTCAAAAATTACATAGTCATATAATAACTCAGTTGCACATATTTGGGAATATATTATAATATACACTTTTTTTTTCAAAAATGTTCAAAATTAGGGAATGTGGTTATAACTGAATTTTTTAATTATAGAAGCCCTTTTTTATGATAGAAAGTTGTTTTGCAAATTACCATTGTCAAACTGCAATTTAGTCATCCAATATCTGTTAACATATATCTCTCCTCTATAGATGCAAATATTAAAAGATTCATTGATTATTAGTGATTCAGATTCTTCACTCCAGTGTACTTAGTTGCCTATTATACTGAATGGAATCACATCTTGCCAAGATGACAATATTTAAAAATACCATTGAACTATAAAAACACAGGCCATTATCAACTTGTGCTTCACTCAACATTTGCCAGAGCCAGGCACGTATTTCTTTCTGAAACATTTTTTTAAATTCCTCTCAAATTTCTGTTTCTTTAAAGATTAATTCACTACTATCAGTTATTCAATTCAGTTCAGTTGCTCAGTCATGTCCGAATCTTTGCGACCCCATGGACAGAAGCACGCCAGGCCTCCCTGTCCATCACCAAGTCCCAGAGTTTACCCAAACTCATGTCTATTGAGTCGGTGATGCCATCTAAACATCTCATCCTCTGTCGTCCCCTTCTCCTCCTGCCTTCAATCTTTCCCAGCATCAGGGTCTTTTCAAATGAGTCAGCTCTTTATATCGAGTGGCCAAAGTATTGGAGTTTCACCTTCAACATAAGTCCTTCCAATGAACACTCAGGACTGATCTCCGTTAGAATGGACTGGTTGGATCTCCTTGCAGTCCAAGAGACTCGAGTCTTCTCCAACACCCCAGTTCAAAAGCATCAATTCTTTGACACTCAACTTTCTTCATAGTCCAACTCTCACATCCATACATGACTATTGGAAAAACCATAGCCTTGACTAGATGGACCTTTGTTGGCAAAGTAATGTCACTGCTTTTTAATATGCTGTCTAGGTTGGTCAAAACTTTCCTTCCAAGGAGTAAATGGCTTTTAATTTCATGGCTGCAGTCACCATCTGCAGTGATTTTGGAGCCCAAGAAAATAAAGTCAGCCACTGTTTCCCCATCTATTTGCCGTGAAATGATGGGACCGGATACCATGATCTTAGTTTTCTGAATGTTGAGCTTTAAGCCAACTTTTTCACTCTCCTCTTTCACTTTTATCAAGAGGCTCTTCAGTTCTTCTTTATTTTCTGCCATCAGGGTGGTGTTATCTGCATATCTGAGGTTATTGATATTACTTCCAGCAATCTTGATTCCAGCTTGTGGTTCATCCAGCCCAGTGTTTCTCATGATGTACTCTGCATATAAGTTAAATAAACAGCGTGACAATATACAGCCTCGACATACTCTTTTCCTAATTTGAAAAGTAGTCTGTTGTTCCATGTCCAGTTCTAACTGTTGCTTCCTGACCTGCATACAGATTTCTCAGGAGGCAGTTCAGGTGGTCTGGTATTCCCATCTCTTTCAGAATTTTCCACAGTTTGTGATGATCCACACCGTCAAAGGCTTTGGTATAGTCAATAAAGCAGAAATAGATGCTTTTCTGGAACTCTCTTGCTTTTTCGATGATCCAGCAGATGGAAATTTGATCTCTGGTTCCTTTGCCTTTTCTAAATCCAGCTTGAACATCTGGAAGTTCACAGTTCATGTATTCTTGAAGACTGGCTTGGAGCATTTTGAGCATTACTTTACTAGCATGTGAGATGAGTGCAATTGTGCAGTAGTTTGAGCATTCTTTGGTGTTGCCTTTCTTAGGGATTGGAATGAAAACTGACCTTTTCTAGTCCTGTGGCTACTGCTCAGTTTTCCAAATTGGCTGGCACATTGAGTGCAGCACTTTCACAGCATCATCTTTCATTATTTAAAATAGCTCAACTGGAATTCCATCACCTCCACTAGCTTTGTTTGCATTAATGCTTCCTAAGGCCAATTTGACTTCACATTCCAGGATGTCTGGCTCTAGGTGAGTGATCACACCATTGTGATTATCTGGGTCATGAAGATCTTTTTTGTACAGTTCTTCTGTGTATTCTTGCCACCTCTTAATATCTTCTGCTTCTTTTATGTCCATACCACTTCTGTCCTTTATTGTGCCCATCTTTGCATGAAATGTTCCCTTAGTATCTCTAATTTTCTTGACAAGATCTCTAGTCTTTCCCATTCTATTGTTTACCTCTATTTCTTTGCACTGATCACTGAGGAAGGCTTTCTTATCTCTCCTTGTTATTCTTTGGAACTCTGCATTCAAGTGGGTATATATTTCCTTTTCTCCTTGCCTTTTGCTTCTCTTCTTCTCTTCTTTTCACAGCTATTTGTAAGGCCTCCTCAGACAGCCATTTTGCTCTTTTGCATTTCTTTTTCTTGGGGATAGTCTTTACCCCTGTCTCCTATACAATGTAATGAACCTCTGTCTGTAGTTCATCAGGCACTTTTTCTATCAGATCTAGTCCCTTAAATCTATCAGCTATTAAATGCTAACATATCTCAGGAAACAGTGAAAGAGCTCCTTGACCCTCCTCTCTAGACTCTCTCCAAAGAAAAAAATTATTCACAATATTAATATTTATATGGATATCTTTTCAATATATGGACCTAGGCCAGACTTTCAAGACTGAGGACCAATATAACCAACTGATATTAAACATTTCCTTGCATTTGTCAAAAATTTTTCAAACACAATGTGTCCTAAATTAAAGACAAAATGTACCCCATTCTAAGAACTGAATCACTTCCAATGTTCTCTAACTTAATATATAGTGTCATAATGGATTTATTTTCCCCAAGATGAAAATACAGAAATCATGTTTGATGATTTTTTCTTTATATAATTAAGTACTAGGTCTTTTTGATTTTATTTCTGATCTGTATCTCACAAATGCATTCTTATAGTCTCGTTCTCAATTGTCCATCTGGTTGTGGCCTTTCACATGGTCAATGAAACTGCACATTAATGAACCAATATTCATCCTCTATTGGCCCCTCCAAACAGGTCTGCAAGTAATGCTTAAAATAGATCTTTTGAAATAGAAAATTTGATATGTCATCCCAATTTTTCTTAAAATAAAGAATATAGTTCTTTTCAGAATCCTAAGTTTCTATAAGAATCAGCACCTGGTTGCCATTTTGAACCTCTTCCTATCAATCTCTATTTGCCCAACATTGTGACCATGATTCTTCTCACATCAGAGGATTTGAATAAATCTTTTTCTTAAATTAGAATATTTCAGCAACTTTAGCCCCACTCCCCCTGCTTAGTCAGCTTTAGTACTAGCCCACTTGACCTCAGCTCATTGATCCCACAAGGTATTTAAACTCTCTTTGTATCATGCTTTCTTATACTATCTTAAAGACATTATTAATGTGTAATTAAATAGTTTGCTGATTAGTTGATTAACATCGGTCTTCATTACTAAATTGCAAGATCCACAAAGTCAGATTCATGAAGTATGATCATTTTTGTGTCCTTAGCAAATAACACAGTGCTTGGCTCAACTTAAGTGCTCAAACAATGAATATGTGAAGGAATGAGACATTGGATGAAAGAACATCAAATTTCAACATTAGAACAATGCAAATTTATCCATTATATTTGTAAAATTTTGATGACTTTAATCTCACTGAATCTCATATCTTCTATGAATTTAATCTAATCACTTAATTTTCCTTCATATTTTAGTATTCATTTAGATATTACGATATGGAAACATATTAAGAGTCTATAATATAAAATCACTTAAATCAAAATACAAAAGCTAAACATTCTGGATTGACCTAGAGATTATCATACTGGGTGCAGTAAGCAGAGAAAGACAAATATCATATGCTATCACTTGTATGTGTAATCTAAAAAATGTTACAAATTAACTTATTTACAATAGAAACAGACTCAGACATGAAAAACAAGCTTAAAGTTCCTAAAGGGGAAAGAGGGGAGTGAATGAGATAAATAGGATTAGCAGATACATGCCATTATATATAAAATTTTGTAAAGCAAAAAAAGAAGGATTTACTATATAGCACTGGAAGCTATAGTCGATATATTGCAATAACCTAAAATGGAAAAGAATCTGAAAAAATGCATATATGTATATAACAGAATCACTTTGTTGTATACTTGAAACTAACGTGATACTCAATAAAATATTGGCTATCAACTCATTAAAATACATTTACCATCTTTGTATAAATGAGAGAGTAATTTGGTGTGTTAAAAGTTGATGGGATAGCTACTAGTCCTCCCAAAAGGGGATAAATAACCTGAGATAATATTTTATTCTATTATGAAGAAAATTTTAATATGAATAACTTGTGTTATAGCTTGTTTAAAAGAAAAATAAACACTTGTTTATAAAACAGAAAAAAATGTGTGGTGTTATTACTATTTCTTCAGCTTTGGTAGTTGGTTCCCATCAATACAGTATTTACCATTATGATCTATTGGCCTCTCACTCCATCTCTCTGAGGAAAAAAAAAATCATTCTGCAAATATGTTCTGCTCTTATTTATAAAACATATAAAGAAATTATGTTATAAAGCCAAATTATCTACTCTCAGATTACCTTATTAGTGAATAGCATTTTCTACAGTGACAAAAACAAAAATATCAGTGAGAGAGAAATAATTTGTTCTCAATATGTTATATTTTCTTTGCTACAAACAACAGTACACAATTTGAGGTCCTGTTCTTTGTAACTCATTCAATATCAAAGGAATCCTTGTGTTGATTTTGATGGGGAAAAAAAAGTCTTTTCCAAACACTTAGATCAGACAACTTGACAAAAAGAAACACATGGTACTTTACTATGTTTAGTAAGTACACAACTTTGGAAGTACCTTTGTGTCTGAAATTAGACCTCCAAAGATCATACTATATAAAAGCTTTCTATTACAAGAAATACTTAAAACTATTATGCTTTCATGTCCTCAGCTGTACAGTGTCAGAGCTAAATTGTCTATCCATTCCTTTTTTGTCAGAGGCCTCTGTAGACAATATAATCTTTTAGTCTTTCTCCTATGACACGAGTTTACTCTACCCCAGTGCTCCACTAAACATGTTTATACTATTTATTCCTTGTAGAGACTTAAAACCTGGTAAATTAAGATATATTTTAATGAAATAAAACCAACCCACTCTTTTTCAGTAGTGTGTTTAGGACGTGGATTTGCGCACTCAATGTTGTTTGATATACATGAGAAGCCTAGTCAAAGGTGAGGAAAAGCAGACTGGCTGCTGGCTATTTTGTAACATCATGTTTAAAGATACTAGATAGCATATTAAAAAGCAGAGACATTACTTTGCCAACAAAGGTCCGTCTAGTCAAGGCTATGATTTTTCCAGTGGTCATGTATGGATGTGAGAGTTGGACTGTGAAAAAAGCTGAACACCGAAAAATTGATGCTTTTGAACTGTGGTGTTGGAGAAGACTCTTGAGAGTCCCTTGGACTGCAAGGAGATCCAACCAGTCCATCCTGAAGGAGATCAGTCCTGGGTGTTCATTGGAAGGACTGATGCTGAAGCTGAAACTCCAATACTTTGGCCACCTCATGCGGAGTTGACTCATTGGAAAAGACCCTGATGCTGGGAGGGATTGGGGTCAGCAGGAGAAGGGGACGACAGAGGATGAGATGGCTCGATGGCATCACCGACTCGATGGGCATGAGTTTGAGTAAACTCCAGGAGTTTGTGATGGACAGGGAGGACTGGCGTGCTGTGGTTCATGGGGTCACAAAGAGACGGACACGACTGGGCAACTGACCTGAACTGAACTGAAAAGCAAAGGGAATATCTGGCAGAAGTACAAAATAGTACACTCAAATTGGGTAACCTGAGAAAAGGTGAATAAGGATTCTATTTAAAAGATATGGAAAGAAAGCAAGGAAACCACAGGGGAAGGTGCTGAAGTAAACCTGAGGTGAAAAACATTCATTTTGAATAGGAAAGGAGAAAATTTCAAGTGATCAGATTCCAAAACGAATCTGGAAAGGAAAAAGAGAAAAGGAAAAAGAGAGACGGGGAAGTTGATGACACAGTCACAGTTCATAGAAGAATGCAAAAAAAAAAAAAAAAAAAAGTGGTTTACATTGATCCAATGTAAGTTTGAGGGCCAGTGTTATTTTAAGGTTTCATTGACAGTATTGTATAAGGTTAAAAAATCCATGTGAAAAAGTTTACTTGTGATGAACAATTAGAAAACTATTGTATAGATAATAGTCTATGGATAAGCAAATAAATATGCCTGAATGAAGATAAGATGGGGGAAATGAAGGTAGCATGATTCCAAAGCAATCTTTAAAGGAATGAAACAGTATTATTTCTAAAAGGTTCAGATTTGGAAGTTAAATTGTTTTCTAAAATAGAAGTTAGAATAAAATTATAGACATAATTTTTTGTTTCAAGAGCACCCAGAACATTTTGTAGATAGTGATGCTAGATTTTTTGGAATTCCCAAACTATGTTATCTCAGTGATAAAACATAGACTTCATATTGAATGGAATACTGTGGATTTGTCTAGATGCATTTTAGAACAAAAATATAATATAATTTAATAACATTTTCCCTACTCAACAAAAAACATCAGTTACCAAATATTATAACAAAAACCAAAATGTTATTATCAGTTCGCAAGATTCCATAAGTAATTTTAACATCTTAATTAAAAAAATAACAATTTACTTTATGTCTTTGTCATCTTAAAATAAATGTTTCAAATCTTAATTCTATGATAATTCTATGCTATCTGTCACTAACACAGAAAGAAGAAATTTTAAATATATATATTACCTAAAGATCAAATCTTTGATACTAAAGACTGATAAATTTATTTCTATGGAAGTTACAGAAATAATACAAAAAACTCTAATTCCAAATTTTTGAATTGCTTACACAGAATTTACATATAGATATGTAACTATCAATTTAAATATTAAAGCAACACAAAAATTGAATTCATATTTTTGACAAGCTATCTTATATTTTAGATATTTCTCCATGGCTCTCTTGCAATTTGCAAGTTTACAAATGGGTTCTGACTCTTTTTTTCCTCATCATTCTTCAAGCTGGTTTGCATAACAAATAGCTCTGCAACAATAGGCAGACATATTTACTTGCCAGTGAAAAGCAATGCCAAAGAATGTTCAAACTACCACACAACTGCACTCATCTCACATGCTAGCAGAGAAATGCTCAAAATTCTTCAAGTCAGGATTCAATAGTACATGAACCTTGAACTTCTAGATGTTCAAGCTGGATTTAGAAAAGGCAGAGGAACCAGAGATCAAATGGCCACCATCTGTTGGATCATAGAAAATGCAAGTGAGTTCCAGAAAAACATCTAATTCTGCTTTATTGACTATGCCAAAACCTTTGACTGTGTGGATCACAACAAACTGTGGAAAATTCTTGAAGAGATGGGAATACCAGACCACCTTACCTGCCTCGTGAGAAATATGTATGCAGATCAAGAAGCAACAGTTAGAACTGGGCATGGAACAACAGACTGCTTCCAAATTGGGAAAGGAGTACCTCAAGGCTGCATATTGTCATCCTGCTTATTTAACCTATATGCAGAGGACATTGTAAGAATTGCCAGGCTGGAGGGAGCACAAACTGGAATCAAGATTGCTGGGAGAAATATCAATAATCCTAGATATGGAAATAAACCACCCTTCTGGCAGAAAGCAAAGAAGAACTAAAGAGCCTCTTGATGAAAGTGAAAGAGGAGAGTGAAAAAGTTGGCTTAAAATTCAACATTCAGAAAACTAAGATCATGGCATCTGGTTCAATCACTTCATGACAAATAGATGGGGAAACAATGGAAACAGTGAAAGACTTTAGTGTTTTGGGGCTCCAAAATCACTGCAGATAGTGACTGTAGCCATGAAATTAAAAGACGCTTGCTCCTTGGAAGGAAAGTTATGATCAATCTAGATAGCATGTTAAAAAAGCAGAGGCATTTCTTTTAGCAAAGATCCATCTAATCAAAGCTATGTTTGTTTGTTTTTTTTCCATTAGTCATGTATGGATGTGAGAGTTGGACTATAAAGAAAGTTGAGGGCCAAAGAATTGATGGTTTTGAACTGGGGTGTTGGAGAAGACTCTTGAGAGTCCCTTGGACTGCAAGGGGATCCAACCAGTCTATCCTAAAGGAAATCAGTCCTGAATATTCATTGGAAGGATTGATGCTGAAGCTGAAACTACAATCTTTTGGCCACCTCATGCGAAGAACTCACTCTCTAGAAAAGACCATGATGCTGGGACAGATTGAAGGCAGGAGGAGAAGGGGACAACAGAGGATGAGATGGTTGGATGGCATCATTGACTCTATGGACATGAGTTTGAGTAAGCTCTGGGATTTGGTGATGGACAGGGAAGCCTGGTGTGTTGCAGTCTATGGGGTCATAAAAAGTCGGACATGACTGAGTGCATTCAGCATGCATACAGACACACACACACACACCCCATACACCTACACACATAGACACACGGTAGGAATATTATCTCCCCTTAGGACCAAAATAACTGTAAGATGAACATTAAATGCATAACCACGAGAGAAGGCAGAGAACCTCTTCCACTTTCCTTGGTGCTAAGCCCGTTCAGTCATATCTGACTCTGTGGGTCCTATGGACTGTAGCCTGCCAGTCTCTTCTGTCCATGGGGTTCTCCAGGCAAAAATACTGGATTGGGGGTGCTGTGCCCTCATCCAGAGGATCTTTCTGACCCTGGGGTGGAACCCACATCTCTTATATCTCCTACATTTGCAAGCAGATCCTTTAACACTAGCACCACCTGGGAAGCCCTAATTTCCTTGGACTCCCAGCTAAATCAGGGTTGTATAGGGGTTACAAGAAAGCAATGCAGATTTATGGAAGATTTCCTTAGAAAAACTCAGGTTAATAATACTTCCTTTGCCTCAAAGAAAAGGGCAGTGGGTTGTTGCCTTCTAGTTCAAGCCTAGTATAAACATGGTTATTTGGACTATTTTAGAAACTCTCTCAGAAAGCGTCTGACCTCTTCCTCAGAAGTAGTCTGAAATCAGCTGAGAAAGTGGCTGACTAATTGTTTGTCTGGCAGAGGAAGGTAAGCGCTGCACTTCTGGGCTTGTAGAGACAACTGGACAACTGTTTCTCTGTGTGCGCTTAGTCGCTCAGTCATGCTGACTCTTTGCGACCCCATGGGCTGTAGCCCACCAGGCTCCTCTATCCACTGGAGTGGGCTGCCATGCCCTCCTCCAGGGGATCTTCCCAACCCAGGGATGAAACCCAGCTCTCCTGCATTGCAGGTGGATTCTTTACCATCTGAGCCAAGGGGGAAGCCAGAGACAACTGCTTACTTCTCATAAATCAAAATTGGATCTCTTGAGAAAAGAAACCAGATTGCATACATTTTAATTAAGTGTTCCCCCTCTCCCCATCAAAAAAAAAAACAACAACAAACAAACAAAAAAAAAACCTCCTGGGCAGACAAAGGACTGTTACAATGAGAGTCTGCATAGGCTAGATCACTAGTGAACCAGATGTGAGGATGCAAATCCAGTCACAGAAAAGGGATGCAACAGTAGCCCGTGAGAGTTAGACCTGTAGAAGCTCTTGTGATCAGAATCTAAATAATTCACAAAAATGTCCCACAAAAGATAGAAAACACACACACACACACACACACACACCTACCACTTCTTGAGACTCAAAGAGCTTAAAGGAAGCTCTTCCTTTCAGCAAGGAAGAATGTTTCTGATCATTTTTTCCTTCTGCTCCCTATCCATGCATCTCCAAAGGGGCTAAAGTTGCAATATTTTAGAGGGAGGGAAGACAGAAAGAAATAACAAAGACAAAGCTTTATCTTTAACTTAAACATCTCTGATCAAGACAGCATCCAATCTGGCCATGGAGGAGACTAGAGAAGGGTGATTTGAAGTTAATTTAAATCTGGTATTTAAAAATTATGACACAACATAGGACACTCTTATTTTCAAATTAAAATCATGTTCATGACTTAAAAAAGCACAAAAAGGTTATTACCTGATGGCTTCAAGAAAATTAATGGGCCTGTCAGTTTTATCTAAGGATATCAAATGTCCACATTCTAAACAACAAACTGTAAAGAACTGATGAGAGTTAAATAAAACTATTTTGATATGTGACCTGTCTTGTTCATTAGTATTTATCTTACATGAACACATGACATCAACAATATTCAACTTTCATTTGTACCATAATCTTTAGTTACTTAATTTCCGTCTCCCTTCCTTCTTTCTTTGATAATCTTACTCCATTCTACCATATGGTATAGTATTTAATACATTAATCTGAATAAACATTTAATTCACACATTTTCAGTGAAACTTTACAATGCAAAAGATCCCATGCAAATGGCCTAGGAAATCAAAAGCAAAAAATAATTCCTGCTTCCGAGCAGCTGATGAGATTTGGGCATGTAGTAAAGATTAAATGAAAGGCACAGTGTGATAAGAGCCAAAATGAAAAATAAATATTAAGTAATGAGGATGCAAAAAGAGAAGACTTGATTCTTGAGCTTTGAAAACACTGGTTAGGTTTCAAATGATATTAGAGGAGAGAAAGAGATAAAGAACAGAAAGGAAAGCACAGTTCTAAGGCCAGAGAATCTACTTAATCCTCCACTTAACTTTTTAAACTTTATTCTTAGTTAATGTCAACAGGTTTTTAACTGGTCATTCTTAATTCTAATCCCCTTTGTTCAATATAATGTCTTATATTTTTTCCACTAAATTCATCTTACTGAATTATAACTTTTGGTGTTACTTTTCTCCTTAAAACCTTAAAATGGTCCTTCTCAAATGACAGACAATTTACACTCTTTATAGGGACATTTAGAACCCCACAAAATTACTTTCCTCTCTACCTCTCTAAGTCCTATTATTTTTCATCACAAAGTCACCAAACAAGACAAATAAATTTGAAAGTGAAGCAGAGATAAGAAGGGGCTGAACAGATGAAGGATGAAATGTGTTGTGTTTGGGGAGACTTCGCTCCATCACTCTCTTTCAGAATTTGACCTTTTTTGTGTTCTCCATGGAACTTCTCTTGATTACTCCTTAAAGAAGTGTTTTTGTCTTTAAAACTACTGGCAGAATATGATAAAATTAAAAACATATATCAAGTTAAGGTATCAGATTTCTTTTTTGTTTATTAATGTAGATGTTCAGTTTATGGCCAATGTCAATTTGTAGAAACTCAGTAAGCTGTATAAATCTGTGTATTTTTCTATAAGTATATTAAACACCTACAATGTTTTTAAAAATTACTATCACACATGAAGAAAAGTACATTTAAAAGTGATGAAAAAAGCTGGAGATCTATTTTTATATTACAATAAATAAGTTTAAATCAAATCCATTTAGAGTATATTTTAAAATCATTAACTCAAGGAGAAGGAACATCCTAAGACATCCCTAAGATGTATCTAAGAATATTTCTAAAAACTTAGGAAACACCATCCACACTTATAACAGTAAGTTTCCTGGCTTAAAATGAAAACTGACTTTGATAATGGTATAACTTTAATTTCTAAAAGATGTGTTAATTGCTCAGTCATGTCCCACTCTTGTGACCTCATGGACTGTAGCCTGCCAGGCTTCTCTGTCCATAGGATTCTCCAGGCAAGAACACTGGAGTGGGTTGTCATTTCCTTCTCCATTCTAAAAGATAGTCAAGTATATACCATTAATTTTGTGAAGGAAGTAGTATTCAAACCAAAATCATCAGGCATAAAATTCCAATTGCAATCTAAGACCATTTAAAGCCATTTTAATATTCTGACACAAAACATTCTTTCCAAAATACTGCATTTTTACATACAAAGGCTAAGTACATTTTACAATTACAACAAATAAGCATATATTTCTGAAAGATGCTATAATGTAAACATCCAAGATTAAACAAACAAACAAACAAAAAAGACTAAGTAAACTGTTAATCACTCTCTTCTTGAACACACACATTATCAAGGGCTAAGATAAAAGGTAATGCTTTTGCTATTTAGATTTCATTATTTGAAATCGAAGACTTGTTTCCTGCTTTTTAGAAAGCTAATTATTTAGTCTTCATGACAAGGAGTACAATATTTGCTGCCTAACTGCACTCATGGATTTAGTCCTAAATATTCTGTGTGTCTGTGTGTGTCTGTGTGTGTGTGTTTGGGACTAATATACACTATATATACGGTGTGCATGGGTGTGTGCCAGCACGTACTCTTATTCTATGAATTAGACATAAATGATAGACCCACATATCTGAATTTATATCATCACTATCTCGCAGGCACATAAAATTCAACAGATTTAGAACTAATATCATGTATTTTCTTCCTTTCTCTATGTACCTCATCTCAAGAAGTGGCATTACTCTCTGTTTGGTCAACTGATTCAGAATTCTGGTAATTATCGAATTCTGGCAGTTACCCATACTTTCTAATATTGTTTACAGATCACATTTCATTGGCACCTAATCCCATCAGGTATACTTTGATAAATTCACGAATGCAATTCCCTCTTGCCATCCCCACTAACTCGGCTTCCTTCCAGGCTTTCACTATTCCTACTCTAGATTGCAGTGACAACCTCTACCTTGGCTGCCTGCCAACAGTCATGGCTGTTCCTCTTCAATTCATCCCCCAGGCTGTGGAAAAACCTTTATTTCCCCCCAAATATCAAAATAGAAGTTTTGAAATGCCTTTCTGACAGCAGAATCTGATTATATTATCTTCTACTAAAAATCCCCAGGGTCCATGGAATAAATTCAAAACTCTTTAGGAAGCGTATAACCCTCCCTTCCTATATCTTTAAATTCTCTTGACATGCCACCTTTCATATATCATGCTATAGCCATATTCTAGTTCTAGTAATTCCATAGTTTCCTCTGTGTGTGTATTTGCACCTATGTGTTGAGAGAAATGTATAGCAATAGAGAAAGACAAAGAGAAGGGAAGATGAAGGGACAGAGAAAAAGGAGAGAAATGAACAGGCACAGACACCAAAATATCAGCGTAGTTTAATCTGGCTTATGAGATATCTGGTGACTTTTATTTTCTTCTTTGTGTTTCCTCTTATTTTTCAAAATTTCATCAAAGACCATGTTACCAGCACAACCTGAAGAAACAAAATTTTGTATATATATATATATATATATAAACTTACACAGCTCAAGAACTGTTTCTAAACTGCCTTGAATTATAACCGTACAGTTCAATTCACAGATTGAGAGCCCTATTTAAAATCATTTAAAAATCAACTTTTATTTGCTTGGAAATTATTTTAGTTGGCTACTTGGAGAATTTCAAGGTTCTTATTTTACAATCAAACATAATTCTTCAGTGAATAAATACTGACCTTAAAACAAAATATGTGTGTTAATCATAGCTTGGTATCACTTATTTGTACATCTATAGAAGAGTCATTAAAATAAATAATTTATTAAATACCATATAATTCAATAGCAGCCTATTATTACTTATTTATGCTTCATTAACTGGTTTCATGAATATAATATTTTATCAAATACAATGTGGTTATAATTTAAAATTCATGTTTGATATTGAGCATATCTTAAATAATAAGTGCTCTACAATATACCATAGAAAAATTTACACAGTAGAGGTACAGATCAAGTGTAAGAGGAATTTAGTCAACCCTCTGGACTGCAAGGAGATAAAACTAGTCAATCCTAAGGGAAATCAACACTGAATATTCATTGGAAAGACTAACACTGAAACTACAATCCTTTGGCCACCTGATGGAAAGAGTTAACCCATTGGAAAAGACCCTGATGCTGGGAAAGATTGAGGGCAAGAGCAGAAAGGGGTGGCAGAGAATGAGATAATTGAATGGCATCACCAACTTAATGGACATGAGTTTGAGCATACCCTGGGATATAGTAGAAGACAGAAGAGCCTGGCTTGCTGCAGTTCATGGGGTTGCAAAGAGTTGGACATGACTGAGTGACTAAACAACAGATTACACCGATTTTTTTTCTGTCTTTCCTCCCTCCCACCTTCCCTCTCTTCTTTCTTTCTCTTTCCTTTTCCTCTTTCCTTTCTTCTTGCTTTACTTATTTCACAGTTTAACAGGTCTTCTTAGACTAGTAGAATATCTAAATGGAAGGAATATCTGTAGCAAAATATTTCCTTAGAAGTGATAAACCACCAAAGTAGAGAATTATCACTGATTCATTTTGAATAAAGTTGAGGGAAAAGATTAAAAGTAGGGATCCTCTATGACCCACCGCCCATAGTAATGGAAATAAAAGCAAAAAGAAACAAATGGGACCTAATTAAACTTAAAAACTTTTGCACAATGCAGGAAACTATAAGCAAGGTGAAAAGACAGGCTTCAGAATGGGAGAAAATAATAGCAAACAGAGAAACTGACAAAGAATTTTTCTCAAAAATATATAAGCAGCTCATGCAGCTCAATCCCAGAAAAATAAATGACCCAATCAAAAAATGAGCCAAAGAACTAAACAGACATTTCTCCAAAGAAGACGTTATGGATGGCTAACAAACACTTGAAAAGATGCTCAACATCACTCATTATCAGAGAAATGCAAATCAAAACCACAATGAAGTACTATCTCACGCTGGTCTGAATAGCTGCTATCAAAAAGTCTACAAACAATAAATGCTGGAGAGGGTGCAGAGAAAAGGGGACCCTCTTACACTTTTGGTGGGAATGCAAACTAGTACAGCCACTACGGAGAACAGTGTGGAGATTCCTTTAAAAAACTGGAAATAGAACTGCCATACAACCTAGCAATTCCACTGCTGGGCATACACACGGAGGAAACCAGAATTGAAAGAAACTCGTGTATGCCAGAGTTCATCGCAGCACTGTTTACAATAGCTAGGCCATGGAACCAACCTATTTGTCCATCAGCAGACGAATGGATAAGAAAGCATACACAATGGCATATTACTCAACTATTAAAAAGAATGCTCTTGAATCAGTGCTAATGAGGTGGATAAAACTGGAGCCTATTATACAGAGTGAAGTAAGTCAGAAGGAAAACACCAATACAGTATATTAATGCATATATATGGAATTTAGAAAGATGGTAACGATGACCCTATATGTGAGATAGCAAAAGAGGCACAGATGTAAAGAAAAGACTTTTGGACTCTGTAGGAGGAGAGGGACAGCATTGAAACATGTATATTACCATATGTGAAATAGATCACCAGTTCTGGTTGGATGCATAACACAGGGCGCTCAGGGCCAGTGCACTGGGATGACCCTGAGGGATTGGATGGGGAGGGAGGTGGGAGCGGGGTTCAGGATGGGGGACACTGATATACCCATGGCTGATTCACGTGAATGTATGGCAAAAACCACTACAATACTGTAAAGTAATTAGCCTCCAATTAAAATAAATTAATTAATTTACAAAAAAAGTAGGAGATAAGCTGGTAATTGGTGAAAATCAAATTACAGAGAGCTTGGAATTTCAAGCTAACAAACTTTTACACTATTCTATGGCACATTATATTTTCAACTTCTGAATGACAAAATTAACATTATATTGCAGGAAACTGCAGTCCATAGAAGTATGCATAAAATAGTTGCAGAATTATGGAGGTGACTGATAATAATTATTCTCTAATAGTAGCATTATAACATTTATAAAATACATAAGTATTCTGTATGCAGTTTGCCTAAATATATACTATATACTGCTTGAGATGCATACACACATTGTAGTATTAAACATATTACACATATTATATAATAACATATCGTATTCAAAACATCCTAAGAGTTAGTGCTTTCTCACTGTTTTTCAGACAAGAGACTGAATCAGCCAGATTACCTACAAGTTTATCCAGCAAATTCATGATTTATTTGGAACTCAAACACAAAAATATAAATATAAATATAGTGGGGAGGGTGGGTAAAATAACAGCCCTAGCAATACAAACCCTGGGCTAGGAAAATGGCCTTAGGAATGGGTGAAAATTGACAAGACTATTAATAGCTTTATTTTTTACATCCAAAATGCAGAATTATTTTATTTATAATTTATACCTTATTTTATAGAAAAATATGTGGGGGTTAAAAAATGTAATAAGATTAATAAAACAGAAATAGAAAATCAAACCTGCATGAAGAAGCTCTCAGCAAATACACTAATCACACAAACTAATATCAGTGGTTTTAAAAAGAGAATGAGGGGAGGATTTGGTGACTAAAAGCTTGAAAGAGAGAAAGGTAATATCTGGAGAATATTTCTGTAGGAGAAAGATGGCATTTCTAATCTTCAGTTTAAAATTCCAAAACAATATCCAGGTAGAAGAGTTTTACAATATGATACTTGAATTTAAAGAAGTGGAAGACATTAGGACTGAAAGGTATGACAAGTTACTATTGTGGATTGGATTTAAGAAGTATAAATATTGGGATGATCATTAATACTATTATAGCCTAACAGAGGGAGTATATAAAAAAACAGATATGCCAAAGACAAATTCTTGGGGAATATCTGAATTTGGAGAATGGGAGAGGGAAAGAGAGAGGAACCTGAAAGTGGGTTAAGGCTAAATGGTAGTACTGAAACAGAGATAGCAGAACATTTTCAAGAATTTCTTAAATCATGAGAAAAAAAAACAAACACTACAGTAACTTTGGAGATAAAAAAGTATGAAGGAGCTTTTTTTTTAATGTTTTTCTTTATTTTTTCACTATAAGATAGGGATGTAGGCATATTTTTAATGTTATAAAACAATAAATTGGTAATGAGAATATTAAAAATGCAAAGAGAGAAATAAGAGAGAATTGGTAGAGCAAGATCTCAGAAGAGAAGTGAGTGAAATTAAGAGCACAGTCAAAGTGCCTTGATTTTAACAAATGATTAGTTTCATTTTCCGAGATGAAAAGATTACAACTAAAGATACATCTGGATAAGAGAGGAATGTAGACACTCCTGTCGAATGGCATTGCTAACTGAGATAGGCAGAGTTTGGGGACATAATAAGAGAAGATTGAGTTGGACAGTCATCAGGTCTTATATAGGGTAGAAAAGATCTGTAAGAGGCATTATGAGAAATGTAGAAAGGAGATGAGTTGAGAGATGATGAGTTGATCTCATTCAAAGATGAGTTGAGAAATATGACACAGTAGAATCTCATAATTTCTCTATCAAGTCATTCTAGGTATTCAAGGTGTGTGTGTGTGTGTGTGTGTGTGTGTGTGTGTGTGTGCACGCACTCAGTCATCTCTGACTGTGATCCCATGGACTGCAGCCCACCAGGCTGCATGTAATCTTCTGTTCATGTAATTTTCCAGGCAAGAATACTGGAGTGGTTTGCCATTTCCTCTTCCAGGAGTTCACCCAAAAGTTCTATAATATTATATATCAACAACTCTTCAGTAAGAAAGTTTTTAAGAAGTAATGCAACCTTACATACAAATGCACATGATGCAATGCAAATAAGGGTTAAATGAAGAATTTCTCTTTTTGACTCTGTAACTTTCTGCACTGCTTGATTTTTTTTTTTTAAGCACAAGGGTCATAATGACTATCTTTTTATCTTTTTTACTTTTTATGTATAGATCATGGTCCCAAAATATCATCAGTGATATTTTAGGAAGCTATTTCTAAATACACTAGTGTGTATAATTATTGTATTTATAATTCTTGCTCAAATAGATTTAGTAGTTGTAATACATTTATCATCTAAGAAATCAAGGTTGTATAGTATTTTGCCAGTATTTTCATACATATTTTCAGCTTATTGATCTTTCAGCAAACTAATCACTGAATACATTTTAGTGCCCAATTTTAGCCTCCAAATTTATTAAATATTGGGGATAAAAAAAGCAGGATGTCTGACATCTCACAATGATTTTAAATATCAGTTGTATAATTAGCCTCAAAAAACTCAATCTGTGCCAGATTTTACTTGAAAACTCCAAGCAAAGACCAATATTAACAAAGGTAACTGATGTCATTTATTGATCACTTACTTAATGACACATTTTCAATTAATTGTTCCCATCCATTCTCTCATTTAATTCTCAGGTTAAACTTAATAGATAGTAATATATTGTTATCCAATCTGTAGATGAGGAAACTAATTGAAAGATGATAATTGCCCAAGGCTAAAAATGGTCAAACTAATTTGAATCAAGGTCTTTGTAAGTCCAAAAGTGATATGTTTCATTAGATAAACACTCAAAAGATAAAGAAAACTAAAGGGAGAAAAAATAATGCCTCAGAAAAGATAATATCTGAGGTCAACCACATATCTAAAACTAAAACAAATGAACAAGCAAAATTTCCTCAGATACACAAACTCACAGTGCCTAAAAAACAAAGCATTTAAATGTTAATGAAAGACAAATGTTGAACATATGAAAGTTCAACAAGTTATTGTGAGTTTATAAAAACTGCTAAATTCAATTCTAAATATAAAAGCAAAAGAACTTCTCAGATGACACAGTGGTAAAGAATATGCCTACCAATGCAGGAGACTTGGTTTTGATTCCTGGGTCAGGAAGATCCCCTCGAGTAGGAAATGGCAACCCATTCCAGTATCCTTGCCCAGAAAATTCTGTAGCCTGGCAGGCTACAGTCCATGTGGTCACAAAAAGTCAGATATAACTGAGAAACACAGCAGTAGCATGATAAAAGCAAAAAGTATTAAACATATAGGCTAACCAAGATCATGACTTCCATTTGTTTGCTTGAAATTGTAGTCATTGAAGATCACTCCCTGCCGGTCATTTTCCACTGCTGCTCATCTGAACAGAAAAGAGATTGACAGTGCACACAAAGGGAACCATATCCACGTTTAAGATTCTCTGGAAAATTGCCTTTAACTTTTTATCGGATATCCTGAGTCGCATGAAACTTTATAAGAAGAACCCACATGTTAGTCTGCTTCTAGTTACTGAAAGTGTTAGTCACTTTAGTCGTGTCCAACCCTTTGCAACCCTATGGACCTCAGACTCCCAGGCTCCTCTGTCCATGGAATTCTCTAGGCAAGAATAGTGAAGTGGGTTGTCATGTCCTTCTCCGGGGGATCTTCCCAATCCAGGGGGCAAACCCACATCTCTTAAGTTTCCTGCATTGGCAATTGGGTTCTTGGGTTCTTTACCACTACCACCACCTGGGTAAAGCAATAAGTGAAAGTGAAGTCGCTCAGTCGTATCCAACTCTTTGCAACCCCATGGACTGTAGCCTACCAGGTTCCTCCATCCGTGGGATTTTCCAGGCAAGAGTACTGGAGTGGGTTGCCACTTCCTTCTCCAGGGGATCTTCTCAACCCAGAGATTGAACCCAGGTCTCCCACATTGCAGGCAAATGCTCTACTGTCTGAGCCACCAGGGAAGCAATAAGGATATTATTATTAAAATTACATTGTATTGATAAGGAACTGAGACTTTGAGTATTTGAATATCTTCCATTAAACCATCCAAGTTTTGAAAATTGAAAGCTTCAATTAATAATAAATTGTTCTGGGTCAGCATTTTTACTTTCTGATGTGTGTGTGTGCATGTGTGCTAAGTTGTTTCAGTCATTTCTCCAGGCAAGAATACTGGAATGGGTTGCCATGCCCTCCTACAGGGGATATTCCCAACCCAGGGGTCAAACCTGTCTCCCCTAAGTCTCCTGAATTGGCAGTCAGGCTCTTTATTACAAGTGTCACCTGCTAGTGTTCTGCAAATAGAATTTCCAAACAGATTTCCTGTCTCTGTCCCTAGAACAAAGATTCATTGGATAAGAGTGCTGGGCTGTTCCTTTATGCATTTCAACTACTACAGTAGTGTCTGGCATGTTAAATTATGTGTTTATTGAATTGTCCTATTTGCTTCAGCAAATCCAGGTTGGTGCTAGGAATCAGGTTTTAATAAATGATGTACTGTATTCTGAAAGCAAGCATACTTGCATAACTTTTCTGTATGTATGCTAGACTCAAAAATAATACTTCTGTGCTGGGCTGAAGTGGAGTATAGATATACATAAACAATAGAGGCAAAACTGCAGAGATGGAGAAAAATCTGTTAAAGAATATTAAGGAAAAACTCCTAATTACCTAGAAAGCCCTCTCATGGGAAATTATTCAATCATATATGGTAATCATCATTCTAGTACTCCGGTTGCTCATTGTTTTTGTATACTTTTAATTCAGATAACCCCTTCATAGATTACAGCCTTAATGAGGTAAAAAAGCTGGTTTGAAACTCAACATTAAAATAAATAAGTAAATAAGATCATGGCATCCAGTCCCATCACTTCACAGCAAATAGAAGGGGAAAAAGTGGAAGCAGTGACAGATTTTATTTCTTTGGGCTCCCAAATCACTGCAGATGGGGAAGGCAACCTTGAAATTCAAAGATGGTTGCTCCTTGGAAGGAAAGCTATGATAAGCCTAGACAATGTATTATAAAGCAGCGACATCACTTTGCAAAAAAGGCCTGTAGATCCAAAGCTATGGTTTTTCCAGTAGTCATGTGTGGATATGAGAGTTGAACCATAAAGAAGGCTGAGAGCCAAAGCTTTGATGCTTCTGAATTGTGGTGCTGGAAAAGACCTTGAGAGTTTCTTGGACTGCAAGATCAAACCAGTCAATCCTAAAGGAAATCAACACTTAATATTCATTGGAAGGACTGATGCTGAAGCTACAATATTTTAGCCCCCTGATACAAAGAGCCTACTCACTAGAAAAGACCCCAATGCTGGGAAAGAGTGAAGGCAAAGGGAGAAGGGGGCAGCAAGGATGCCGATAGATAGTATCACTGACTCAATGGACATGACTTTGAGTAAATTCTGGGAGACAGTAGAGGACAGAGGAGCCTGGTGTGCTATAGTACATGGGGTTGCAAAGAGTTGAACTTGACTCAACAACTGAACAACAATAACAACAATTCAAATAAGTGCTGTACAAGCTTTTCCCTCTCTTTATTCTTGTCACTTCTTTGGGGATAATGGGGGTTAAGAGAATGTGGTTGAGAAAATATGAGAGACCAGCTAAAGAGCAAGAGCTGAAAAAGCTATTGCCCCAGAGTCTAAGAGAACTTGGCTCCAGGAAAGAAAAGACTGCCAATAATGATTAACACTTTAAAGAAAAGCAAATTTTCTGAATCCTAATAGGAGAATGAAAACCTAGATACATATAAGATTCCAAACAAGTGAATAAAAGTCCACATCCAAAACATAGTTTTTTTGTTCAACTATTCTCTTAAAAAGACTGGGGGCTTGTGAGTAGAAAATATGTCATCTTAATAGAAGTTAGGCTGATAAGCTGGTTACAGTTTCACAATGTGCTGGCCACAGATGAATCAAGCCTCTTTCCAAAAATATAAAGTGAGTGCATAGGCAGCTAGTACAAACTGACAGGTGCGTTCCAACATGTGCCTCTTTTTATATCATGGTGTACTTAACGCAAACAGCCATCAGTCACCATTCACAGGTTTGCAAATGGTAGCAGGGGGCAGAGGACGGATACAGAGAGCAAGACTTTGGGTTCCTCAAAATATCCCTCAGTTTCACTTTCTCTTAAAGGCTTCATAATTTCACCACTGTGTTGAGGGACATCTTCAGGAATAAACCCACAATCTAAAACATTCCAAAGATTAAAATGAGCTACAAAGGACACCTGAATAGCAGGGCTTACCAAATCAAGTAGTGATTTAAGAGAAACAAGTTGAACTTTGAGAAAGAAACCAGGAAAGGCATAAAAAAATCATTTGAATTGAAAAAAAAAGTTAAAAGATCAATCAACTAACCTAGATATACACTATAGTCCTCAATTCTACATTTTAAAATAGACCATTATATTAGAAACTTAGAGAATTCTCTTTTCATTTTTTATAAACAATGTTAAAAATAAATTACAAATTGCCACAGACAGCAACAAAGAGAAGTTTTGCTCTTTTATTCAAAAGGATGGAATAACTCTGTTAGAAGTAATGGAAGAACATCAAATGGGTGGATTAGAATTTTAATGTTTGGAGAAGTTGAAGAAGACAGGATTATATACATGTGTATGGAAAATGACTATTAGAACAAAAGGTTACTTATCCAAGACAATGCAAAAATACACTAAATGAATACAATTGAGGATAAGGCCAGTGAAATTAGAGGAAACTCTAATTTACACCAGACCTTTAAAAGAAATGCAGATTTTTTTTCAATCACATAAAATGATTCAAAGCAGGCACATAAAACCTTGCCAAGTGGAGGTCCTGCATTTCAAACAAACTGATGGAGTGATAAGAAGTGTTTATATTTGCCATATACAGTTTAGAGGTTAAAAGTAGAGAGACCTGGGTTGAAGCTTATTTCTATCTTTTCATACTTTAAGTTAGCAATTCATTTAAACACTGAATTCTGAATGGGTACATTTATCATATTCTCCTGATTAGAAGAAAAGAAAAAAGTTTTAAAAATTTGTCCAGAAATGCGCTGGTATACATTTTATAACTTCATGTATAAACTCAAGATCTAAATAAATTGGATTTGACAAATGCAATATTAACTGGAATAATACAGGTGAAAAGTAAGAATATCACTTGACACAATTAGTGCAAAATATAAAGAACTCATTATCTCATAAAACTGGAAGCAGAGTAGCCTTCAGGAATGGTTGGTATAAAACCTGGTTGTTTCAAAGATCTCCTCAATAATCAAAGTCTTTCATGTTTGTAGATATGAATCAGATTGGGATTAAAATTGCTACTGTAATATTTAATGTCAAATTCAGGAAATATGTGCCCACAGAAAGAATTAGCCTTTTTTTATGTCAAATTCAGGAAATATGTGTCCACAGAAATAATTAGACTTTTTTTTTTTCTTAAAAGTTTAAATAATTAAACTTTTTTGGGGAAGCAAAGGACTTACCCAGTGACCAACAATGAAAGATTATAGTGAATAAAAATGATCTGGGGTGTTGTTTTGTTTTTTGTTTGTGTGTCTGTGTGTGTGAGGGAGAGAGAGAAAGAGAGAGAGGATTTTGTTGAATAAAAAGCATTTCTATAGCACTTCTAACAGCTGAAATGCTATTTCATGAAATAGAAGGCAGTGTTAAAGTTACCAAAAAGTTATCTGCAGACACTGTAGCAGATTTAGAACTCTGATTTAGGAACTTGAGAAATGTATAACAATCTTCTTAGATTACCTAGAGATTTTTTTTTCCTTTATAATCTATTACTTATCAAATGAATATTTACTGACTATCCATTATACACCAACCATTACAAAGACATTTATACTTAGGTGTAAACTCAAAAGGGTGCTGGAAATAAGGACTGAGTAGGTCATTTCCTGTTTGCAATGTTTAGAAGCTGGCAGGAATGTAAAACCAACTAGAATAAATAAAATTGTACACTTACAGTTTATTTCTTGAATGAAACACATCTTCCAAAGAAAGTTTACAGAAGACAACAGAAACTCAAAATTTTATGAAATCTGTACTATGTCACTCTGAAAAACATACTTTGCAAATAAATGTTCACATTTACTAGTGTATATACATGTGAATTAAATTTCATACTATATATATAAAATAATCTAATATTTAAATTCTAAATTAAATACACAATAATGAAAAGGATATTGGAGAAAGAAGTGTGAATAAAGAGGCTGATAGACAATAATAGTTGCATTGGAGATAAGAATAGGGGGATGCATTTTCTTTCCTTTAGTCACAAAGCCTTAATGTCCAGTTTATCAAAAAAGGAAATGTCTTTTTGTATATTTACACAGAATATAGATACAATCTATTAGAAATTATAAATTAATTGTAACAAAGGAAACCTTAATACAGTGATCAAGATTCATTATCTAGAATGAATTTTTTTAGTCAGAAGGTCTTGATTCAAATCTAATTTCAAAATGTAGGGTAAACATGGGCATGCCTAGTTGATATGGTTGAAAATTAATCAAATTAAGTGCTAATAGCATTCCTCAGGCACACAATTAGCATTCCATTTTAAAATTACACTACTCCCCCAAACAACACTCTCCCATCCATTAAAAATTTGCTGGATATACACCATCCTGTCTTCCCTTACTGATCCATTTTTTTCTGGAATGTCATTCTAGCTGTTTTTCATCTTTAGAATTCCTATTGATTAAAAGTCCAACCCATAATATGCACTCCATAAGACTTCCCTGGTCAACCAAATAAAACCATTGCTCTCTCAACGTGTTCATGACTGTACTATACTATGCATCACTTTACGATAGAGTTAGCTGTTAATGGTCCATTTTCTCTTCTACTTTCTGAACTTCTTGAGACAAAATCCAGGACTAAGACTGCATTTTTTTTTAACATTCTTTTTATCTCATATATTACTCAGGAAAGAGTAGATGCTCAATAAAAGTATATTTGATTAATGAGGAAGAATAATTATGCAAACAGTTAAAGGCATTATGTAAATTTTGACTGAGCAAAGATGAAGAAAAGTTCTGAATATATTGTATGAACATGTATAACAATAAAATCAAAACAGAAGATAAAATTATCAAACTAATGAACCTAGGTGGTGGCTAGTGTTTTTATATTCAACAAAGTCTTTGAAAATTCCCTGAAAAGTTAATTGCTCAGTCAAGTTCGACTCTTTGTGACCCCATGGACTGTAGCCCACCAGGCTCCTCTGCCCATGGGATTCTCCAGGCAAGAATACTGGAGTGGGTTGCCCTTCCCTCCTCCAGGGAATATTCCCAACCCTGGGATCAAACTCGTGTCTCCCACATTACAGGCAGATTCTTTTCCATCTGAGCCCCCAAGGAAGCCCTTTTATATCCAATGTATTTTTATAGTTATTTGGTCATAATACATGACATAATAGATGTAAATGAAGATAAGTAATTAAGCAATGATTGTATTCACTCTTTTAATAATTACTTCTTGTTTCTACATCATTTCATTTACTGTGAAAAAAACTGCCTAAAGATCTACTAGTCAATGTTCAATTTTCACTTTCCATGTGCTTTCAAATTATATTTTGTAGATATAAGCTACAAACAATAAAATCAAACAACAAAAGCATTGTCAATGAGTTGAATGAAATATCATTGTCTATTATTTTAAGTGAATTGCATCAAATTCACTTTACCTATGAAGAATGAAAGGGTGCTTAAGTATCTGTGTTTAATTTATGTTCGTCTACAGAGGAACTAAAGTTTGAGCTAGCATTTTCTTCCTTTTGTTTTAATTAAATATACACCTAGCAGAATTCTGTATCTCATGGATTGGATACCTGATCTTCAGAAACCCATAGGGAAATGAAAATGTACCTTTCACCACTAGAGAGAAATAATTGGTTTGATTTTTCTTGCCTTCATAGAACCAGAGAAGATAATGTGATTCTCATAGGACTGGTAGGTGAAATTCAAGCAGGCTGGAAAGAATTGTCCCTTCCAAGCACAAAGAAGAAAAATAGCATGAGATCCTATCTTTTCATATTTAGGTAAATAGGTCAATTTTTAACAATCTCTTAATTAATTTTCAAAATTCATCATAAATGTCTTTGAAAAACATAGAATAATACCTTTACAAAAGGGCATTTGTGACCACATATCTGAAATTAAAGACAACAAGCTGGAGTTTTAACTCTGGGTGGATTGGGGGTGGGGGTATGTCTGGCGAACTTGTGGTTGTTTCATCTTTATTCCTGACTGTCATGAATTACAGAGTTTTCTTTATCATTTGTATTACACTGACATGCTTTAGTTCTGTATCTGATAGTTATTTAGCATCAAGCTGATTATCTTTCATCTTAACCTTAAGATCCTTGGTCTTATCATAATTAGTGATTATCTTATAAAATCTTATTGATTTTCTGAGACAGTTAATACATGTGATCTTCAGAATTTGGTTTCCTTACTATTTAACCTGCCTTAAATTTTAAAAATTAAAACTCATACAAAGATATTAAATTAATTACAATGTGACTACACAACAACACAAAACTAGTCCAGACAAAGTATACAGAACATTAGACTAGATGTCAAATAACCCAATATTCTTAACTTACTGATTACCAATGGCCCCTAAACTAGTTATGTAAATACCCACATACATATACATTTCACACACACACATATATCATACATACATAATACACATACATGTTTACTTTTTTAAATATCAAAAAATAAGTATAAATATATATCCATTATATCCATATGCTTGTGTGTATATTTAGTCTTGTTTTGCATTTGATCAATAATTACATAATAGACAGTTGCCAGTTTTTCCAAAGCATAGTTTTTCTATAGATATTCTGCAAATGATTCACAGTAGATTTGCTTGAAGTACATAATCATCATGAGAGAAGTAAGCTCATTGTTACTGTTTTGATTTAGAATGTAATGTTTTGAATACACATGGATCAGAAACTACTTTGTGCTGATCAAGGAGGGTCAAGAATGACTAGCTTTTTTATGCTTGGGTCAGTCTCAATAAGGGAGACTTGGATGAAAAACAATCAGCCACAGAGTAGATGGGTTACCATGAATTCCTACTCTGAGGGATAGCTATGGGAAGAGGACCCCACAGCTCAGTGGCGCATCTATCCACTGTGTGTGATGAAATCTGCAATGTTTCAAGGTAATAGATTTGGAAGGAAGTCCACAAGATCATTATATATCAAGGCTGGGAGTGAGGGTTACTGAATTCTCATCGGTAGGAAACCACAGCTGCCTAAAGAAGAGAACTCCACAAATGTGAAAATCCACTGAACTTAAATCAAGAAAGAGAAGAAAGGAAAAGAAAAAGTAGTTTATGTCAAGTTCTTCTTTTTCTAACTTAATCACTATATAGACTTCTTTATTATTCTTGTTTTTACCTTTTTTCTTTTTTCTTAAAGGCTCAGTGCTAAATATGAATAGTACATGTGTTATTTTTTCTAATTCCTTTAATTCAGAATTACTTTATATCCATATATCCAGGCCAGCCTTTCTGCATAGTTGTATGTCTTCACCCTCCACCCCCTTATAATTAAGGCACCAGCTCAAATATAATTTTCTTACAGAGACCTTCTTTGATCATGTGCACCATATTATTCACCCTAGCATTCACTTCCTATCCACCACTTCATTTTAATTCACATGTGATAGCACTTTGCACTATCTGATTGCTGACTAGTCTCCTCCATTACTGTATATATTGATAGAGACCTTGCAGCCTTACCCATAGAAGAAATGCATCTTTACCCATAGAAGAAGCTTCATTAAAAGATCCACTGTATAGATTTTTAAGTAATTTTCAAAACTTTTCAGTCTGTAATAGAATAAAAGTTTAAAATTACTTTGCAATAGGTGAAGAAATTTTAATTTGACATTAGTCAGTCAGTTCAGTCACTTGGTCATGTCCAACTCTTTGCAACCCCATGAACCACAGCACACCAGGCCTCCCTGCCCATCACCAACTCCCAGAGTCCACCCAAACCCATGTCCATTGAGTTGGTGATGCCATCCAACTATCTCATCCTCGGTCATCCCCTTCTCCTCCTCCCCTCAATCTTTCCCAGCATCAGGGTCTTTTCAAATGATTCAGCTCTTCACATCAAGTGGTCAAAGTATTGGAGTTTCAGTTTCAACATCAGTCCTTCCAATGAACACCCAGGACTGATCTCCTTTAGGATGGACTGGTTGGATCTTCTTTCAGTCCGAGGGACTCTCAAGAGTCTTCTCCAATATCACAGTTCAAAAGCATCAATTCTTCAGCACTCAGCTTCCTTCATAGTCCAACTCTCACATCCATACAGGACCACTGGAAAAACCATAGCCTTGACTAGACGGACCTTTGTTGACATTAGAAACTTACTAATTTATTATAACCTTTTTGTGCTATTTTCCACTGTAGTTATTAAAGTTGAATTTCTACAGAGAAGCCTCTGTTTCAAGTTTTAAAATAATTGGCTAAAAAATTAATTCTGAGTTTGATCATTTTCTTTTGTCAAATGAAAAGTGATCCCAGATTTAATTTCTTTGAAATTAGATCCAAGAAAAATAAATTGTTGTAACTTTTAGCTAAGATAAATTTAGAAGAGACACCTTTTCAGAAATCACAACAATAATATGAAAATAGGAAAATATCTATATCATCCCTGAAACTGAGAAAACAACGCCATACATATCTCAGATATTATAGAGATGTCGTATGAAATATCAAACAGGACAGAATGAAATCAAGGTATATTTATCCATGTAAAGACACATCTCCTCACTGAGGAAGCACTGTGATATATCAAAATAAATTTAAACTTTCCTGAAAATGCACCCAGATAACATTTCATGATAGATATGAAGCTAGGGATTTTAGAAAGAGCAAGTCATGGAATATCCTTAGTGTACATCATTTAAAACATCCTTCTTTATCTTGAATTACCAGCATTAAAATAACCTGGTAATGAAATCCTGAAATTAAGTGGCTATATGAAACCCAGCAAGAAAATAAAGATTTCACTGAGTATAACAGTCTCTCCTTATGAAGCAGACTGTATCACCAGTTAGAAGTCTAAGAAACAAGCCTACCTGGCAACTATAGAGATCTAGAAAGGGACTGGCAGAAGAGATGGTAAAGCCAGTTCATAAAGTTTCCAAAAGTGCCATTAGGAAAACGTCTGCATGGATAAACAACTTTTTTTTCAAGATAAACTATATAGACAAGAAATAAACAAACATATAAACAATTCTGAAAAAAGGTTATAATCTAAAAATAAATATTATAAATATCTAAGTATTATATATATAATTTTACTATTTATATGTACATACTATTTTATATATTACTTAAGTACATATTTATTAAAGAAACATGTTTTAAACCTAATTTGCTTTGCATTGGATTCCATTTGAAAAAAAAAACCACAGGATATTTATAAACAAGGAAATATTTAAAATAATAAACAAGACAAAGATAAAGATGAACTGGCTGAGAATCAAAGAAAGTGAAAGGAGAATTGAACAAGCTAATGAAGTAAAATAAGGGATTTAAATAAAAATAAAGGCAAAGTCATAACACAGATCAGTTTCAGGTCCAAATAATCAATATAGAATGGAAAACTGAATTACAGTAGATTGGGACAAACTTACAAAGTTCTACCAGAATACAGAAAGAATAAAGATTGTTAAGAATAACAGAAAAGATATTGAGCTTAATGCATGATAATTTATGATTCTGAAGAAGAGACTGAAACAAATGCGACATGAGTAGACACAAGCAAAGAATAATTTAATAGATAGGAGAAGACCTGAGTCCTTAGATGAATGTGTAAGGATCTGATCTCTAGGTAAATGTGGAAGAGTGAAGCAAGTTCTAAGAATCTCTCTTTTCAAAACTTGAAACTAAAATGACCACAAGGTGCTGGTGTTTTTATCATAGTTCTCAACCATCGGCCCACCTCTCCCAAGTTGTAATTTAGGAAAATCCTAATAAATTATTTAAGACTGCAAATTTGAAGACAAGTGGTCCAATGAGTACAATAGCCCTTTTCTCTCTGATTGTGAGAGTCTAAGGTAGATGGAGAAGAAAGTAACAGTGGCAACTTCAGAGATACTAGTGGGAAATAAAGAAACTGCAGAACACAGGACAGGTTCAATGAGAGGCACATTTATGGTACTTTTAAGTGATTGATTTTTAATTAGAGTCAAGTGAGTTTTGAACCAATATACTGAAAAAGAAAAAAACAGAGGGCTCTGTGTATTGATTATACTCAATCCAGCAAGTGTTAGATTTACATAGAAATGTATAGAACACAAAATCCAACCTTCAAACTTTAAATAACTCATGATAAGAAAGGAGTAACAGAATTCACTCACACTCTTTTAGAGGAAATGTAGACAGAATTACCCAAATGTAACATAAGCAAGAAAAATATTAATAATAAATGGCATCACACAAGTATATTAAATATGTAAACAAGTAGCATTCATGAAAGTATATTAAAATAGATCCATTTAAAACTTGAAGTCATAATGAAAAATCAAAAGCAAAATTCCTTCAAGAGTCCCTTGGACTGCCAGGAGAACAAACCTGTCAATCCTGAGGAAACCAGCCCTGAATATTCACTGGAAGGACTGATGCTGAAGCTAAAGCTCCAATACTTTGGCCACATGGTGCGAGGAGCCAATTCAATGGAAAAGACCCTGATGTTGTGGAAAACTGAAGGCAGGAGGGGTAGCGGACAACAGAGGATGAGATGGACATGAGTTAGAGCAAGCTCTGGGAGTTGGTGAAGGCCAGGCAAGCCTGGCCTGCTGCAGCCCACGGGGTCACAAGGAGTCAGACATACCTGCGTGGCTGAACAACAACAGCAGCAATTCTGTGATATAGAGCTTAACAGAACAATGGATTCATTCAATTAAAGCTTAAGAAAAGATAGAGCAACAAAGCTCAATATAAATTATGATTACAGAGAAAGGAAGCACTTAATGCCCCATTGCCAATTCTGAGATATTGGAAGAAAGGTGCAAAAAGTAGAGACAGGCTTCCAGGAGGTAAGTGGGACCCCAAACTGAGAGCCATCAAGGAAATCAGACTTTAGTACTTTAACCTTAGAGAACTAAATTTTGCCAAAACCAGAAGGAATAAGGAAATGAAAAACGCAAACTTCCCTGCCAACATCTTGATTTTTAGCCCAGTGAGACCAATACTGAGTAATTGACTTACAGAACTGTAACATAACAAATTTGTGCTCTTTAAAGCCACCAAATTGATTGTAATTTGTCATGGCAGCAATATAAGTCTAACACATAACTGAAGAATATTATACACAGCCAAACCGTGTCCAGAAAACAAATGGGCATCCCCCAAAATGAAAGTGGTTAGTACACTCGCCTCGTGGTTCTAACAAGACTGAATTGGAAATGCAGTACTAACTTTTCTTCTTTTATTTTAAATGTCTAAGGAGAAGTGGAACTTTTCAATGCAGAGATTTGAGAAGCAGCTGAATAATATAATTGAAAAAAAAAGTTTAGGAGGAAAGAAAGAATAAGAGGAATCAACATGCCATTTTTCCTTATATTGTCTTCCATAGGAAAGGAGTCAGATCATACTATATACAATTGAAAATCATGGTTTAAACAATTACATGTGCACATACACATGATCTTTAAAAACAATGCTATTCTAAAAGACAAAAACTCCTTTAGACAATAATATCTTAAGAAAGAATATTTCAGAAGCTCAACACAGTTTCATTTTAGTTTCATGTCCTATAAAGGAAAGTTAAATATAATCCTCTGTACATCTTATTTATATGAATTTTTCCTCATTTTACTTCTACTCTATCTGTATCTGCATAGACAAATGACTGGATCAATGTTGTGAAGTAATTCCCATGTTATTTAGATGATGAATTTGAAATAAGATATTGAAAATAACACATAGAGAACAGATGCCAGTAGATTACTTGATCATATTAATTAGTAATCTAATGATTACTACATAAACATTATTTTCATACCACTAAACATATCTTTGAATATTTATGTTGTATGTTAAAAATGAATGTGCTCAGTTGTTCAGTTGTATCCAATTCTTTGCAACCTCATGGACTGTAGCCCGCAATGTTCTTCTGCCTATGGTATTTTCCAGGCAAGAATAAAATGCTTTGTTCTACTAATATTTAACCCTAACCCTAAATCTATCATTCTATAGAAACCGATATGATTAAAGAAATTTCTATTTAACTTGTTAATATTTTAATTAAAATATTATGTGTTCGTAACTTCTTGAACCTAACAAAAATATAGCAAAGCAAGCAGTCACCATAAATCTATATTGAAAATCTTAATACTTAGGAAAAATGGTAAAAGTTTTAGTAAAAACAAAAACAAAATATCTACTTCTTTTCTTTTAAAGAACTTTCCATTTATTTTTGTGACTAGAGATAATATTTTGCAAAAATAAGAGTAATATAAGTGATTTTGACTCAATGCAACTAAAATTGCATTGGCTGTGTTCAAGACTTTACTTTCGAAAGCAATAGGAAAAATAGAATTCTGATACTTTCTGATATTAAACCCATTATGATTTTGTGAAATGTCCTGCATTTTATTTTTATTGCAGTGTTTCTAATCAGGGATGTTTGGGAATGACAGCAGGCAAATCTATTCTAAGCAGAAGAGCAACATGGATTTTGTTATTGAGCCTGGTTGTTTTGGTTAAACAAAACTCTTTGTCTAAAGATCTATTGTCTTCTTATCAGAGAATATAAACAAACTGGATTAATTTTGTGTTGTTCCAAAATAATTTTGTTTCTGTTGAAATTCAGAAGAAGAGACATCTTACAGGAAATCACATCCTGTCCTTCCCTTTTAAATTACAGGCATGTTCTGCACAGGAATGGAGCAGATAATGAACACTCATACTCCAGGACCTAAATAGAATAGCAAAATGTATAAATCTATGTCCTTACCCAAGAGTGTCACATCTAATGAACAAGCTAAACTAATATACCCAAAGTACACACTCTATGACCATTCATTCTCAAGTTTGGCCTTTGCTGTGTACTTTACTTATTCAGATATAGGAGAAGAAGATATTACAGCCTTTTGAGGGCGTGCCTGTGGCTCAGTGGTAAAGAATCTACCTGCCAATGCAGGAGATATAGGTTCATTCCTTGAGATGAGAAGATTCCCTGGAAAACAAAATGGTGACCCACTCCAGTATTCTTGCTTGAGAAATCTCATGAACAGAGGAGCATGGTGGGCTACAGTTCATGGGGTCATGAGAGTAGGACTTGACTTAGTGACTAAACAGCAGCAGCAGCAAGATTCAGAAACATGAAGTTAAGGCTCTTGGAAATTCAGAGCAAAAGAAAAGAAGCTTCTACATCTCTCCAGGCAGAAATGAATATACTGAACTTGTGAGATGGTGACTGCATTGAGTCCATAAAGCAGGAGAAAACTCTATTGTAAATGTAGAGAGTGGGCTGTATGGAGGGGTCTTGAACACCTAGGGCAGCATGAAATAGAAGCTAGTAAATGAAAAACCTTGGTAGGACACGGAAGCTGAAAATGGTGTTTAAGAAAAATTAGTGGCAAAGTGGTTGATGGAGACTGGACTATCACATAGGCCACAGTGAGATCACTCCCATCAAAGCTGAAAAATTACTAACAGAGAGGAAGAGTTAGTGATACACATTTTATTTCAAGAGATTTATTTTATAGACATGGAGTAAAGGCAAGATATTTTATTTATTTATGTATGGAGGCCTGCTTTTTAGTCATATAGCATTAGGGCACACTCCCCTATAGTAATTCAAAATGCATTAGTGCTAATGGTAGTTGTTTTGACCCAAGCAAGTCAAAGAGTTAATTTTATTAAATTAAGTCATTCAAAGCCATGTCTCTCAGGGAATTAATGCATAAGCACTAGCTACATGAGAAAATGAATGCTATGTCAAGGCAGTGCCAGAGTAAGGGCCAATTATGTTTTAGCATAATTGAACAAATCCTAGGTGCAGCCTACCTCCTCATATTTCAGTATGAATTTATTAAATGCATTTTGATCCCTGAAGACTACTAGAAGCCATATTTAATTTGCATGAAAGTTAAATCTGTGGTTGGGCTGTATGTATAAGCTAAAAATCACTTATTTTGTGTGTTTGTTTTACATTGCATTCTCATCCTTGACCTTCTGCTTGTCTGGTCTATTTTTCCCACTGAGAGCTCATTCATTTTCATGACTTTTCTTATCAACTCTTTGCTGGTGATCTGAAATAGCCTATGTGTTGCTCTGGCAGAGTTTTCAGATTATTTTGGGGGAAAGCAGAGATTTTTTCCTCTTCTCTTTTTTGGGAAGGAAGGGGGAATACAATTTCACATATAAGCCAACATATTCTCCTTAAAATTTTCCACCCAAATTCCTACTCTTTCTTCATTAAAATCTTGTTTTAATATTTCATCAGGGTTTACATTTTGAAGTCACCTGTGCTTTTTCATAGATTAATTGTAGAATTATATTTGGAAGCCTTAAATCTGTTTTTTTTTCTGACTACTTCACTTTCTTCCCCTCTCACCAATCCCTTAAGGATATCTTTGTTTTTCTTATGTGAAAAGGAGGGGGAAAAAGGACTTCAAAGGAATCTCCTGCTTTCAGGTCAAAGAATATTTGGATGGCTGCATACAGAGCCAAAATTGTTCTGCTAATGAAGAATCAATAGCATGGTGGGGTGGAGGGTTGAAAAAAAGAGGTGATAAAAGATGGTATTGGAATGAGTTATCTTCAATTCTGAATGATAATCTCACCAGATAGAGTATGCTAAGTTGTGTTTTGTTGTTGTTGTTTTTCCCCTACAGCACTTAATAATATATGATACCACTCCCTCCCTTCTATCTTGCAGAGTGTCTGGTGAAAAATCTACTGATAGTTGCTATTTTATTCTCTTGCTGCTTTTAAAATTCTCTCTCTAACTTTTGACATTTTAATTATAACATGTCTTGATATGGTTCTTTTTGGATTCATCATGTTTGGAACTGTCTGTTATTCCTGTACCTGGATGTCTGTTTCTTTCCCCAGGTTAGAAATGATTTTAAGCATTATTTTTTCAAATAAGTTTTTGACTCCTTTCTCTATTTTCTCTCCTTCTTGGACCGCTATAATCAAAATGCTAATATGGTTAATGTCTCTGAAGTCTTTTATGCTATCCTATTAAATTTAATAATTTAAATTATTTTTCTTTTTGTATTCCAGTTGGGTGATTTCTGCTATGTTCTTTTCAGATCACTGACCCATTCTTCTCTATCATCTACTCTGTTGATTTCTTCCAGTATACTTTTCATTTCAGTTACTGTATTCTTCAGTTCTGATTTTTTTTTTTCTTATAGTTTCTGACTCTGTATCATTAAGATCTTTTTCTATCAAAGCTACACTAGGTATCACCTCATGCATCAATCAGAATTGTCGTCATCAAAAAATCACAAACAATAAATGCTGGAGAGGATGTGGAGAAAAGGGAGACCTTCTACACTGTTGGCTGGAATGCAAATTGTTATAACTACTGTGGATAAATTATCGAGGTTCCTTAATGAACTAAAAATAGAGCTACCAGATGATCAAGCAATCCAACTTGTGGGCATATATCCAGAGAAAACTGTAATTGAAAGATACATGAACCCCAGTGTTCATTGCAGCACTTGGCTACTTACAATGGTCAAGACATGGAAGTAGTCTGAATCTCCATCAACAGAGGAATGGAAAAAAAGGATGTGCCACGTATATACAATGGAATATTACTCAGCCATTAAAAAGAATAAAGCAGTGCCATTTACAGCAACATGGATGCACCTAGAGCTCCTCATGCTGAGTGAAGTAAGTCAGATAGAGAAAGAGAAATATTGTACGTCCCTTATATGCAGAATCTAAATGGTACAAATGAACCTATTTATAAAACAGGAGTAGAGTCACAGACGTAGAAAAGAAACTTGTGGTTCCCAGGGGATAAGTGGGAGAGGGATAAATTGGGATTGATATATATGCACTGCTATATATAGAATAGGTAACTATTAAGAACCAACTGAACAGCACAGGAAACTATTCAATGCTCCATAATGACCTATATGAGAAAAGAATCAAAAAAGAGTGGATACATGTGTATGTATAATTGACTCATTTTCCTATACAACAGAAACTAATACAACATTGTAAATCAACTACATGCCAATTTAAAAAAAAATAAAAAAATATTTTTCTGAGGTTTAGTCTTATTATTTGGCTAGGAAAATATTTTTCTTTTCCTCATTTTGCTTGGCTCTCTGTGCTTGTTTCTGTGTATTAGGCAAAACTTATTTTTCTCAGTCTTGTAGGAGTGGACATGTATAGGTCCTTCTAGACCAAGCCTGACATAGCTCTTGGTTACCTCTTGAATCTTTTTAGTTGTATATACCATGTGATTTATTCTTAATGTGGCCTTAGTGTTGAGGGTCAGCAGAGACCTGTCAGTGATCCAAATGGAGGAATCTTATTTAACATCTAATTCAGGCTGATTTAATTCCAGATTCTCAGGCAGCAGCTTTAAAAGTGTGAAGATATATACCATTCTGTGAGCCACACTCATAACTCCTGCTGGCCTCCAGACCAGATTTTGGAGGTGTCCCCTAGATGATAGCTGTAAAATGTGGGCTCCCCTTTCTGGGGAATCTTGTTGAGCAGCAGCAAGGCCAAGGGCGTACACAAGCATAGTGTCTCTCTGCTTATTTTTCTTGGGAGTACCGTCTTAGGCACATCCTCCTCTTGAAACATCTCTGAAGTAACAGGGGTTTTATTATGCTCATATAGATAATCATTTTCATTTCTGCCTTAAGATGGACTTTAGAAGAAGCAGACTACCCTCGCTAAGAGGAGAAACCTCTTTGTGATGAAATTCTTTGTTCATCAGGCCAAAAATAGGAGATTAAAAGCTTCTCAGATATATTAAAAAAAAAAAATGCTCGGAAATTTCACAGACCTCTGAGGGTGATATTTAAGTTATGTGTACTAATGTTTTAAAATAGAGAACAAAAGAGTAATAGAAACCCCTTTTAACTGATTCTAAAGCTCTGGGTAATAGTAAGTCATATTGTATTTTGTAAGAATTCACATTAGGTCTAATAGAAAAAAGGGAGTCAACCCTAATTTTAATAAGCACTTAATAAAATACAGGGCTATGAAAAGGCAAAAGAAAAAAATGATAATAATACATTAAATTATCTAGATCTGAGAAAATTTCCAGACTGTTGACTTCATTATAGTTGCAGACTCAGCAACATACTCAGCTACATAAGTAGTTCCCACAGCACGGAAACGGAATCATTTTACAAAAGGCAGATGAGGAATTCAAAACTACTTTGGAATTAATATTTTTGTTGAAATTTAATTGAAGAAGTTACAGAAGTGAAGAAGCAGTGCATAAAGTCATTTTTTTTTTTGCAGTTTAATCATATGGGTTCATCAGCTTCCTATAGCATCACATCATTGTGATTTCCTGATGTCTTACATGACTAGGGTCATATAGATTTCATACCAACACAGTATTAATTTAAAGTAATAAGGTTGAAAGCAAAGACAAATGGCTCTTTTAAAATGACAATGTCATCTATATTCAGTGTTGTTCTTATTAGTAAAATATGACAGCTTGCAGCACTCTTTTCTCCTTCCTTTACTGTCTAGACAGTCTCATGCTAGCTGAGTATTTAAGATTTGTTAGAAATGGTTTAGTAAATTACATGAAGAAACAAAATGTTATATGATAAATTCTCATCAAAGTGTCATGCTCCATTGTCTTTAAACTTTGAAAAGCTAAAGCATTATTAGTTGAAATACTTGAAAAATGCCATTTTTTTTAACCAGTCCCTATCACAGATTCAACTCATATAAAGTAAAAAGGAAAAAGACATTAAATTCAAATAAATCTGGTTACCTAGGACTATTAAAAGTATCTATTAGCTGAAGTATCAAAAGTATAACAAAAAACGTCCATTGTATTGCTTCTTAATAATAAACCTTTATGAATGTTTCATAACTGTTTGTAAATATAAACACTTTGATCAGTCTGAATTAACCTCATCAGATTATACCTTAACTATTCTAGATTAAAGCTTGAATTTACATATTATTTGTTGTATTTCAGATATTTTTCTTACCTAGAAAAAAGTAATTTCTATGTTTGGAGAACTCACAGTCAAGTGGGGAAGAAGGACAAATAAACAACAATTTAAAATACAGTTAGAAATGTAATTTTGGTTGCATATATAATGCACTTTTGGAAATCAAGGTGGAGAAGTGACTTCCAGAAGGTTTGGAGTGATTCAAGGAGGTATGGTTAAGAAATTATTCATGGAGAATTGGACTAAGTCAAAATGAACCTTAGGTCACAATCTTTTGCAAAAAACGAAATGTTTTCTTTCATATTTTTTAATGGAGTTTAAACTTGTATTTCACTTCATTTTTCAAGTTTACAATTTTACATTGTAGCTTTCAATTTTACATTGAAAATGCATCATAATTTCAGTTATCAGAAAAATCTAGTAGAAAACTTATTTTCTCTCGTATGGGAAACATGAATTTGGGTAAGGTTTTCCTTAGTAAAAACATATTTATTATGTCATGAAGTTGAAAAGTGGTAACTAATGTCTAAATCTTCATCTTAAAAGTACAACTTTATCAGTATTATGCAAAGTTATTGGTCAAATAAGAATATTTCAAACATTAATTGAAGAAAGTTACCCTAAAGAAACAGGTGGTCATTATCACTAGTGTTTTGAATGCTCCAATATCTCTTGCATATTTAAGAAAGAAAGGTGGGAGTTATGAAAAAAAAATCACTCTTCCACAAGGAGCTTTGAAAATGATAACAGTTTAAATAAGTAAACACATAGTTCAGTACCTAAGGCAGACAAATACTTTAAGAACTATAAGAAACAAAAACATAGATTAAAAGAGATAGCTGATATGATAAACAATAAAATTTCTATAGAGTGAATAACCTTTTACAGCAAAATTCATGCCTCTTATAAGAATTTTATAAAACTAGTTATACAACATTGAGGCTCAGAATGTAAAGTGTCATAAATTCAAATTATGATAAAATGATGTGACATGGTCATTTTTAAGTCAAAACTGTCCTTTTCCTAATTAATTATATTTAAAAATTATATTCTCCCCATTTTAATGAACTAAACCATTTAAGGTGATTTCAAATCAGTGTCGTTATATTTTCCTTTTCATAGTGTTCAAAAAACTCCTAAGGAATCTAAGTTCAAGTTTCAGTAACTAGTGATTTTTGAAAATCATCAAATGCTATACCTCTAAAAAATTAATCAGACAAGGAATTTATACTGTCATTATTGTTTGTAATGTGCTTTTATTTATATCATCTCCTTTATTTCTGTGTTAGCTTCCCCGCAATGAGGTTACTACTTAGCATGTTAAATAAAAGTAGAAACTGAGTTAATTAGCTCCCTGAGAGTCACAGAGACATTAAGCATTAGGATAAAAAAAAAAAAAAAAAAATCAAATCCAGGTATTTTACTCCAAGCTTAGCATTCTCTTCTTCCTAATAAATCTGAGAAAATAAAGAGCATGTTTTTCAAGCAAACTTACTATATCTGTTTAAATATAAATATCTGACCTTTGGGGCAGCACTGGAGTGACTTTGGGGAGATGCCCCAGGCCCAGGGCAGAGAAGCCCCAGCAAAATGGCAGCTGCGCGGAGCTGGAGCGAGGAGATACCCCACGTCCTGGGCCAAGGAGAAGCCCAAGCAAGATGCTAGGAGGGACAAATCTGCTTTAGAATCAAGCCCCATACCCACCAGAGGTGCTCTAAGGGCTCAAACAAACCTTTTGCACACCAAGACCCAGAGACCCCACAGAGACTGAGACAGAACTGTGTTTGAGTGTCTCCTGTGGAGGTACAGATCAGCAGTGGCCTGCCACAAGGGGTGCAGTAGACCTGGGTATGGCATAAGCCCTCTTGGAGGAGGCCACCATTAACCCCACCATAGAGTCGCCAGAACTTACACAGGACTGGGGAAACAGGCTCTTGGAGGACACAGACAAAACCTGTGTGTACCAGAACCCAAGAGAAAGGAGCAGTGACCCACAAGAGACTGACACAGTCTTGCCCATGAGCATCCACGAGTCTCCAGCAGAGGCGTGGGTCGGCGGTGGCCTGCTGCAGGGTTGGGGCATTGAGTGCAGCAGTGCTTGCATGGGGCCTTTTGAAGGAGGTCACCATTATCTTCATTACCCCCATCATAGCTGGGCTTCAGGTCAGATAACAGGGAGGGAACACAGCCATGCCCATCAAAAGAAAATTGGATTAAAGATTTAGTGAACATGGCCCCGCCCAACAGAACAAGATCCAGTTTCCCACTTAGTCAGTCTCTCCCATCAGGAAGCTTCCTTAAGCCCCTTATCCTTCTCCACCAGAGGGCAGACAGACTGAAAACCACAATCACAGAAACTAATCAGTCTGACCACATGGACCACAGCCTTGTCTACCTCATTGAAACTATGAACCATGCTGTGTAGAGTCACCCAAGACGGACAGGTGGAGAGTTCTGACAAAATGTGGTCCACTGGAGAAGGGAATGGTGAACCACTTCAGTATTCTTGCCTTGAGAACCCCATGAACAGTATAAAAAGGCAAAAAGATAGGACATTGAAAGATGAACTCCCTGGGTCAGTAGGTGCCCAATATGCTACTGGAGATCAGTGGAGAATTAACTCCATAAAGAATGAAGAAACAGAGCCAAAGCAAAAACAACACCCAGTTGTGGTTGTGATGAGATGAAAGTAAAATCCGAAGCTGTATAGAGCAATACTGCAGAATGTTAGGTATATGAATCTAGGCAAATTGAAAAAGTGGTCAAAAGGAGATGGCAAGAGTGAACATCGACATTTTAGGAATCATGAATTAAAATGAACTGGAATGGGTGAATTTAACTTTGATCATCATTATATCTACTACTGTGGGCAAGAATCCCTTAAAAAATGGGTTAGCCATCATAGTCAACACAAGAGTCCAAAATGCAGTACTTGGATCCAATCTCAAAAATGACAGAATGATCTCTGTTCATTTCCAAGGCCAACCATTCAATATCATGGTAATCCAAGTCTATGCCTCGACAAGTAATGCTGAAGAATCTGAAGTTGAATGGCTCGATGAAGGCCTACAAGACCTTCTAGAACTAACATCCAAAAAAGATGTCCTTTTCATTATAGGGGACTGGAAGACAAAAGTAGGAAGTCAAGAGATACCTGGAGTAAACAGGCAACTTTGGCCTTGGAGTACAGAATGAAGCAGGGCAAAGGCTAATAGAGTTTTCCAAGAGAAAGCACTGGTCATAGCAAACACCCTCTTCCAAAAACACAAGAGATGACTCTACACATGGACATTACCAGATGGTCAATACCAAAATCAGATTGATTATATTCTTTGCAGCCAAAGATGGAAACATTCTATACAGCCAACAAAAATAAGGCTAGGAGCTGACTGTGGCTCAGATCATGAACTTCTTATTGCCAAATTCAGACTTAAATTGAAGAAAGTAGGGAAAACCACTAGACCATTCAGATATGTCCTAAATTAAATGTCTTAATGATTATACAGTGGAAGTGACAAATAGATTTAAGGCATTAGATCTGATAGAGTGCTTGAAGAAGTATGGACAGAGGTTCCTGACATTGTACAGGAGGCAGGGATCAAACCATCCCCAAGAAAAATAAATGCAAAAAGGCAAAATATTTGTCTAAGGTGGCCTTACAAATAGCTGTGAAAAGAAGAGAAGCAAAAGGCAAAGGTGAAAAGGAAAGATAAACCCATCTGAATGCAGACTTCCAAAGACTAGCAAGGAGAGATAAGAAAGCTTTCCTCAGTGATTAATGCAAAGAAATAGAGGAAAGCAATAGAATGCAAATGACTAGAAATCTCTTCAAGAAAATTAGAGATACCAAGGGAATATTTCATGCAAAGATGGGCACAATAAAGTCCAGAAATGGTATAGAACTAACATAAGCAGAAGATGTTAAGAAGACGTGACAAGAATACACAGATCTATATAAAAAAGATCTTCATGACCCAGATAATCACAATGGTATGATCACTCACCTAGAGCCAGACATCCTGCAATGTGAAGTCAAGTGGGCCTTAGGAAGCATCACTACAAACAAAGCTAGTGGAGGTGATGAAATTCCAGTTGAACTATTTCAGATCCTAAAAGATATGCTGTGAAAGTGCTGTACTCAATATGCCAGCAAATTTGGAAAACTCAGCAGTGGCCACAGGACTGGAAAAGGTCAGTATTCATTCCAATTCCAAAGAAAGGTAATGCCAAAGAATGCTCAAACTACCACACAACTGTACTTATCTCACATGCTAGCAAAGAAATGCTCAAAATTATCCAAGCCAGGCTTCAACAGTATGTGAACCATGAACTTCCAAATGTTCAAGCTGGATTTAGAAAAGGCAGAAGAACCACAGATCAAGTTACCAACAAAGGGTGGATCATCGAAAAAGCGAGAGTTCCAGAAAAATAACTACTTCTGCTTTATAGACTATGCCAAAGCCTTTGACTTTGTGGATCAGAAAAACCTGTGGAAAATTCTTAAAGAGATGGGAATATTAGAGCACCTGACCTGCCTCCTGAGAAATCTGT